>NW_028255359.1:0-31169 GCF_964263255.1 Lissotriton vulgaris
TGCGGAGAGCAGCGACTGGGGCCCTGGAGCGGCCCTGTTTGCAGCACCGTGGGTCCCCTGACGGCCCGAGTGCGTCAATCCTCCGCTATCCCGGCACTGTAACGCAGGGCAGTGGGGCTCAATATGCGGCCCACAGCAGTAAGAGCGCTTCTTTTGCTCTGAGCGTCTCGCAGCTGCCCTTACTTTCGCTGGCTGGTCCACAGCGCTGCTCCTACTGCCGCTCAGCAGGCACGCCATTAAGGGAAGCCTCGCGGCCTCTATTCTCTCGGCAGTTGAGTCTTGCCGAGGAGAGTGTTTCACACGTCGTCAAGACATGCCTCCCACTCTGTGCTAATGTGGGAGTTCTCTGTGACGGTTTATTTGCCTCCTGTCACTTAGGATGATGCTGGATGGCGGCTGGCCAGTCGGAGTTTACGAGCTGTGTTGCTCACTCCATCGGCGCCAGGCCACGCCCCCTACACAATTTAAACTATTCTACCCAGAAACGTATAAGACCACACTTCTTGAGGAGGAGCTACGCGAGCATCTGTGATGGCCGCGTGAGCACAGAGCTCCCCGGACTCTCGCCACTCTGCGCAACTTATCCTGACAACATCCTGAAATCTTGGACGAATTATTGAAGATGAACCTTGGCTGACTTCATAACTCTTTCTAGATTTTAAGTCGGACTCTGGGAACCGAAATTATATTGATTTGAACTTTTGAGGCCCACCTTGCGGCAAGCCGGGGACTTGGCGAATTGTGAAGCCGGGACGAAGTTGAATAACCACTGCAGTGGGGTCTTCCCCAGTAGCCCTACTCCAACTTTCGGTTTTATTTCTGGGTCCTGGCATGGTCTGATTGCGGGAAGGTTCCGCTTGGTCGGGGATCTGTCCAGCCTCTATTCAGTGTGAATGAGGCTTTACCATCTATGCCGATTGGGTCAAGTGGTGTCTGTCTTGGCCGCACGAGCCAGTTCTTGTGGACTGTTGGTGCCTTGCCCGCGGGCGGCCATTTTCACTAGGTCTCGTGGGCCCCTCCGGGGCACATCTTCCAGCATGGCAGCCAGGGCCGAGGCCGAGAAACGGAAGACTAAGACGCCCCTTCGTGGGGGACCGGTCCAATCCAAAGTTATGGACCGGTACACTCAATCCAAAGGATCCCCTGGAGTCTCCAGCCGTACCCCGGAGGACGCCAAAGAGGACTCAACCGCCCCTACTGATCTGTCCCTGCAGGACATCATGGGCGCCATTACCAACATAAAGGAGACCATCGGCCAGCAGTATGAGGCTTTCGCTCATAAAATTGATTCGGTTGCCATTGATGTCACCCTGATCAGAGCCGACCTGTCCAAGACCAACGAGAAGGTGGCGTTGTTGGATCTGAAGACTTCTAGCCTCACGGCCGATATGTCGGAACTTCAGACCGAACTTGGCAATCTGAAATCGGCTAATGACCTGATGTCCCATCGGCTGGAGGATTTTGAGAATAGGGCAAGATGCAATAACATTCACGTCATAGGTGTTCCGGAGAATCCCGAGACTAACTCAATTGACCTCCTGGTTAAAGATCTTGTCCTGAACCACCTTGCCCCTTCTGGACTGAGCAAGTTCTTTGCAGTGGAGCTTGCCCATCGCGTTCCGGGTGGAAAGCCTAAGCCGGGCGCTCCTCCGAGGTCTATCATCGCCAAACTCTTTCATTTCAGGGATCGTGATGCCATCCTGCAGGCGTCGAGAGTGAGCGGCCCGGTGAAATTTGAGAATTCCACAGTTAACTTTTACCCGGACTTTACTCAGCTCGTCCAGAGACAAAGGATTGGCTTTCAGGGAGTTAAGCAACATCTCCGGGACTTAGGATTGAAGTACGCAATGCTTTTCCCTACCAGGCTTCGTGTGGAGTAGGAGGAATGCACATTCTTTTTTGACCGGCCGGAGAATGTGAGTTACTGGCTGGATTCCCTGCCTGGCCGGAACGACCGGACTGAGCACCCTGGTGGTGCCGAGGGTGGTGAGCCTGTACAGAAGTGATGTTTCGGCCCCTGAGCTCCGAATACTAGACATTGCTCAACTGGGTTCTATTTATTTTGCATACTATGTTTCACTGATGTTCCCTTCGGGGTGGCGGGCGGGACGGGCCTCTTTCCTCCTCCAGGGTCTTTTTGTAGAGTGGGAATGTTCGGGCGACAGGCACACTGCATGTTGGGGTGGCTTCTTTTTAGTCTACTGCAGGGGTGCAGGGAGGGGGGTGTTGGTTGGGGGGTGGGATGGGGTGTTTGTGAATGTGTTTTTCTTTCTCAAGGCAACGTATTGGTTTCTTCTATACTTAAAGTGTCCTGCTCTTTGTGGGGTGACTCATGCATCACTTGTTGGATGGGGGGGTAGTGGGTTGAGGTTAATATCTTGGAATGTCAATGGATTGGGCGATCGCATAAAACGGGGTGTTGTACTGCAGTATCTGCGTCGCTTGTCTCCCGATGTGGTACTTTTGCAGGAGACTCATTTGGTGGGAAATATGTGTCATGCTATGAATAGGTGGGGTTATCGCCTGGTCTCACACTCCGGGTTCACCACTGGTTCTAGAGGGGTGGGTATTCTGGATTGGTCTTCTCCCTCTAGAGATTGATGACGTAATCCTCGATGACAGAGGGCGTTATACCGCCCTCATTGGTAGGTGGGAGGGTAAGACTCTTTCATTGCTCACTGTATACGTTCCTCCGGGTCTCCAGACCTCTACCTTCTCAGATGTGGGCCGTGTGATTCTGGAGCTCCCTTATTGCACTCTCCTTATGGGTGGGGATTTTAATTCTGTGCTTTCTGGCATTATGGATCGTCACCCCCCCAGGGATCTTCCTAATTCCCAGTCATGGCTTAGTGGGTTCTTGGACACCTTTGGTCTGGTAGACTGCTGGAGGTTAATGCATCCGACACAGAGTCAGTACACCTTTCACTCTGGGGCTCATGGGAGTCTCTCCAGACTTGATTACATCCTGGTGCCCGCTGCCCAGTCTTCCTCTGTTAGAGAGGTCCGACACCTGGCCCGGGGCATTTCGGATCATTCTCCATTGTGGCTCTGCATGGACACTGGGGTGAACGCTGCGGGCGGATAGCCCCCATCAACCCCTGGTACCTGCGAAATCCTAAGACCCGTAATAGTCTGATAAAGTCCCTAGACCACTATTTCCTGAAGAACGAGGGGTCTGTTTCGTCCTCTGTGTCCCTGTGGGAAGCTTTTAAGACTGTTATTCGTGGACAGGCCCTATCTTTAATAGCTGAAACGAAGAAAGCTAGGAATCAGGAGGTGGTGAGTCTTGAGGCGGATATATTGGAATTGGAGGCTAACCAAGACTCTGGTGTTACCAATGATAGACTCCACGCCCTTAGTCTGAAGAGCTAGACTATAAATCCCTTGTCACGGATGCTGCCAAGACGATGTACAGGGAGCAGCAGGGTAGACTGTACGATGTTGGGGATAAGGCGGGTAAATTGATTGCGTGGCTTGACAAGAAGGAAAGAGCGAATCGTGTGGTCCCTGTGATTCAGACTTTAGATGGGGAGAGTGTGACTGACCCAAATGAGATTGTGGAGTGTTTTGCGGATTATTTTTGTGCTGTTAATCCCCGGTGTCTGATAGAGATGAGGACGACTCCCATTCATTGCTGCGTGACATTGCGCTGCCCTGTCTTTCTGAGGAGGATCGAGAGTGCATGGAGGCTCCGTTGTCTGTAGACGAGATTGCAACCGCAATTCGTTCTCTCCGTTCGGGCAGGGCTATAGGCCCGAACGGCTTGCCTATTGAGCTGTACAAACTGCGCCCGGACAAAGTTGCACCATATCTTCGCAATATGTTTATGGAGTCACGTGACCTTGGCACCCTCCCTTGTGACCAGCATTTGGCAACGATCGTGGTAATTCCCAAGGAGGGCAAGCCTCGGGATCGCTGCGCGTCTTACAGGCCCATCTCCCTGTTGAATGCGGAGCCTAAGTTCTTGCCAAGGTTCTCGCCAATCGTCTGCTTACAGTGATTTGTGACCTGATCCATCCGGATCAATCCGGTTTTATTCCACAGCGGAACACTGCTCTCAACTTGCGGCGCCTACATGGTGTTCTCGCGAGGACTGGGTCTCTTCCAGAGCTGGCCATCTTGGCTTCCTTGGACGCCACGATGGCCTTTGATACGATAGAATGGCCTTATCTCTGGGCCGCCCTCGCAAAATTTGGTTTTGGTTCGGAATTTGTCGGGTGGGTGAAACTTTTATATAGGGAACCGCTGGCTCAGGTGGTGGTCGACGGTCGAGTGTCCAAGTCCTTTACTCTCGGGAGGGGTACTAGACAGGGGTGCCCGCTGTCCCCCCTGCTCTTTGCTCTTGCTTTAGAGCCTCTTGCAGCCTGGCTCCGATGGGAGTCGTCGATAAAGGGCATTCAGTGGGCCCCCGATTTTGAGGACCGAGTCTCGTTGTACGCCGACGATATTCTTTTGTACCTCACCTCCCCTCGTAAATCCCTTAACGTCCTGTTTGACGTTCTCACTAAGCATGGGCGAATTTTGCGAATCTGGCGTTCGCGAATTTTGCGAATTTGCGAACTCGCAATCTGCAAAATCCGCAAATTCTCGCGAATTTGCGGATTTTAATTTTTTTTTGTGTTCGCAAGGATTTCTGCCAGTTCGCGAGGGTTTTGTACTAGTTCGCAATTGCGAACTTACATGTCGGCTCGCAACGGTCGTGATTATGTTGTTTCTACGTCTGGTTCATCATCACAGGATCCCAGCACCTTCTGTTTCACCCCTGCCACCCTCTGTTTCACCCATGCCACCCTCTGGTACATCAATGCCACCCTCTGGTTCATCATCACTGCAGATTATGGGGGGGAAAAGCAAGCATACCTGCCCTGCTTTAACTGACATGAATTCATTTGGGGTTGATTTATTTATGTGTCACTGTTTTAAAATTCCAGTCTGGCACCTGCTTCCTTATCTGTAATTTGCTTTCTGTTGCAGTGCAATTTTTTTTTCTCCAGGACCTTTGTGGCCTACTTGTAGCGATTCTATGATCCGGCTGTGAGGGTCAGAGCAGGGTCATACAATTGTTGCAACTAGCAACTGAACTCTGGAGGGGCCCCAGTCAGGAAGCACTACAGGGAATGGTTACTAATGATGAATTTGAACTTTTGCACCTGCTGCTGAGTGCTTTCAGTTTAGCAAAACTCGTTTTTCTGCAGAACAGCATTACAGCAACTGTAATGCCCCAAACAAGCTTACTTGTGAAAGTTGATTTCTAATCCAAAAGTGATCCAAAGAAAGTCAAAAGGCCTCAAATCCAAAAAAGTGCAGGCAAATGTCAACCTGAGGAGTTATTCTCATAAAAATCATCATTTTCAGAAGGTCTATGCTGCTTGTTCGTGGATTTCTTGTGCAGAATTGCAATTTTTGTAATTTCGGGAGTGCGAGATTGTTGCTGCCCGCCGCACTTACATGTTCGCAATTGCGAACTTACACTGCACGCCGCAAAATTGTATCACCAAGAAAAAAAAATCCGCTGCGTGCGAATTTGCGGATTTTCGGTAAATTCGCGAGCATTCGCGGATTGCGAATTTACAGAAAATCCGCAAAATCCACGAGCGGAACGGATTTTCCGCCCATGCTTAGTTCTCACTTCGTTCAGCAGGAATTCTGGCTTGATCATAAATTGGTCTAAATCTTGTGTATATGTCATCTCGGGCGGCCTTCCTCCATTACCAAGTAGATTTCTCATTCAGATCTCTCAATCCGGCTTCAAATATTTGGGGATTTTTATATTGCTGGATCCAGCTGCCCGCTATGAGCGCAATCTCCTTCCTCCTCTCCGAAGGTTGAAACTAGACGTGGTTCGGTGGCGTAGATTGCCGTTGTCGCCTCTCGGCCGCGCCGCACTCTTTAAAATGATGTCTCTGCCTCGGTTTTTATACGCACTCCAGAACTCGTTCGACGTCATTCCGGCAAGCTACTTTCGGGAGGTGGAGGGCTTACAGAGGCGGGTCGTTTGGGACGGCCGCGCACGTATTGCTCTTGCAAAGCTAACTCTCCCCTGGTATGTTATGTTATGTTATGTTAAAAAGTGTTTATATAGCGCTCGGCTACTCTAAAAGAGTGTCCCGGCGCTTTCCACATACAGCTACAGTGTATAACAACATAACAAAAACAAAAAACCCCAGAAGAAACAGAGAAGAAAATCCACCTGAACAGAAAGATTAAAAAGCCAGGTCTTCAAATTCCTTCTGAATTGGAGCAAATTGGGAGTGCTGCGAAGTTCCAGTGGGAGCGAGTTCCACAGCTGGGAGGCCTTGAGGCTGAAGGAGCGCCCCCCGATCCGGGCCTTCCTCACGCGTGGAACCACAGCCGTGAAAAGAGATTCTGAACGCAATGAGCGTGCAGGGCGATAGAAGGCCAATCTTCTGTAGATATCCTGCGCCAGAGCCAAACAGAGCTTTATGCACCAGCGTCAAGGATTTGAACATGATCCGTTTTCGGATCGGGAGCCAATGCAGCGTCCGCAGAAGACCAGATGCCCGTGCGCGTCTATGCAGACCAAAGATTGCGCCCGCTGCAGAATTCTGTGTCACCTGCAGACGCTGGACCAAGTAGTCTGGAAGACCTAGGAAGAGGGCATTGGCATAGTCTAGCCTGGATCCGATAAGCGCCTGCACCGTAATCCGTCTATGCTCCGCAGAAAGTAGTGGAAGAAACTTGCGGAGCATTTTCAGAATGCCGAAACAGGTGCCGGCCAGGCCGAGAACATGCGATCTGAGAGAAAGCTTGTTGTCGAGCTTAACGCCAAGATTTTTGGCCACCAAGGAAGATTGTGCCGGAGGACACATGGCGGCCGGCCACCACTGCCGCCACTCGGGATCGGTGACACAGCCGAAGAATAACACCTCCGACTTACTGGAGTTGGCCTTTAGACTGTTCCGCTGGAACCAGCCAAAGACCATATCCAGACAGTCCCGTATTCTCTCCCCATCAAATGGCTGGTCTTTAGCACATGTGAAAAGGAGTTGCGTGTCGTCGGCATAGGACACGATCTGGGCTCCGTAAGCCTCCACCGCTGCCGCCAGGGGGGACATAAAGATGTTGAACAATGTCGGGCTCAACACAGACCCCTGTGGAACCCCAACTCCCAATGGCGGCATCTCGGCGGAGCTCTGGGAAACCCAGACCGTCTGGCGGCGGCCCTCCAGAAAAGATGAAAACCATCTGAACACCGTCCCCCTTAGGCCGATGTCATGAAGCCTACCTAGCGAGAAGCGCCTCATGGGGGACGGTGTCGAAGGCCGCCGACAGGTCCAACATGACTAGCATGGCCTTGCCACCCACATCCAAGGTCTCCCTGATGATCTCAGAGACCTCCACCAACGCCGTTTCCGTACTGAAATTCGGACGGAAACCGGATTGGGACGGATGGAGCAAGTTGTTAGATTCCAAAAAGCTCGACAAGACACCATGAACATGTTTCTCGGTGATCTTAGCCAGGGCCGGGAGCCGTGAAATTGGCCTATAATTGGCCAGGACCTCGGCATCAAGACCAGGCTTTTTCAGGAGGGGGATCACCATCGCCCTTTTCCAGGTGCGAGGGACACTCCCCTCCCTCAAGGAGGCATTGAGGATTGGGTTGACCAGGGGATTCACCACTGCCGCCATCCCGGCCAAAAATTTGGCAGGGCAGGGGTCAAGCGGGGAACCAGATTTGAGACTGGCCAGCAGAGCCCGGGACATATCACTGGAGACAGGTGGAAAGTCAACCAGTACTGCCGTAGGCAGGGACGATGTTCCAAGTCCTGCCCCAAGGCCACAGCAGCCCTCCACAACGCTCTCCGAGAAGGAGGCCTGAATTGCCTTAATCTTGTCGGTGAAAAAAGTGGCAAGATCACATGCCCATTCATCCGAAGAGACAGGCGGGGGAGAATAGGAGGAAGGGGCCGTGAACTCCTTCACAATCGTGAAGATCTCCTTACAGGAGTTCGCCGCCGCCTCAATCCTCCTGGCAAGATATTCCCGCTTGGCACCAAGAATGTCACGATGATAGGCCTTCACCGCCGCTCTATAGGCGAGTTTGGCATCCCCATCATATTGAAGGCGCCAGGCCCGCTCAGCAACCTTGCATTGACTGCGAGCCAGACGCAGCGCCTCCGTAAACCACGGTGCCGACTGCCGTATTACCGAGGACCGGGGGGTCACCCTTGGTGCAAGATCGTCTTGACCGGTATGACCGGGGCATGGCGCTCCCGGATATCAGTAGGTACTATTGGGCCTCCCAGTTGTCCGCAATGTAGGCACCCGGCCCAAATCCGGCTTTTGAGATGGACAAGCATCAGTTGCCGGGCGGTAACTACAACAATGGGCTCTACTCTCGAACAGCGGGGAGGAATCTAACGGGACCCACCAAGATTGCTGTGCGTGTGTGGAAGGATGCGAATGTGGCCATGGGATGAAACGATCGATTGACACGAGCGACCCCTTTGTATGCGTCGGAAAGACTGGGATGCCTCTGGACAACGAAAGGTTTTGAGTAGTGGGATATGATCGGTATAAGCAGAGTGGGTGACCTTTGGGTGGAAGGCGCGGTTAAGACCTTTGAGGTACTTCAGAATGAGTATGAGTTGAGTGATAGAGAATTTTTCAGGTATGCACAGGTCCGCCATGCCTTGATGTCGGTCTTCACTGCCGACACTAATGTGCCCGAGTCCTCCCCACTTGAGGACCGTATACTCGATGGTCATCTGCCCGATAGTACGATTTCATTGATTTATAAGAAGTTAATCAACGATCGGGCATATCTCCTTGTGCGTCTCAGGGAGGCCTGGACTGGAGACGGGTTGGAGTTGGATGACGAAGACTGGCAGTCAGCACTGTCTTCCCCGCAAGAGGTCGCTATTCCCGCCCGTCTCGTCCAACTTAAAATTCTTCATCGGGTGTATGTTACTGGTCCTCGTTTGGTTGCCATGGGCTTCTCCTCGGATGGGTTATGCAAGCGCGGGTGTGGTTTGAGTGCTACTTTTCTCCATATCATTTGGGAATGCCGGGAGGTGGTTACGTATTGGACCCGTGTGCATGCTGTAATGGAGTGTCACCGGAGTCGCTCTGCTGCCTGAGGATCGGAGATGCTTGTTGAATGTGTGGGAGCCGAATGATTACAACGTCGCTCAGGCCCGGTGGGTGGCCCTTGGGAACATGATCGCAAAGAGGGATATTGCGCAGCTTTGGGGTTCCCAACGGCCCCCCATCGTGTCAGTATGGAAGGAGAATATGGACTGGTGTAAGTTTAGAGAGAAGACTGTGTATTTGGCTAGGGGCAAGCCGAGGGCGTGGAATTGAATCTGGGGTCAATGGAACGCTTATCGAGGGAACTTCTGTACACCCCCGTTTGAGGACAATCCGGACATTTCTCTATCCCCCTGATCCTGACATTCCTGGAAGAATCTACTCTTTTTCCTGATTTTCTGACCTCCCCACTGACTCCCCCCCCCCCCCCCCCCTCCCCTCCCCTTCCTGGCCATCTCTATTGCTTACCAGGTTATCTATCCATTATCGAGGGTCCCCACCGTTGGAGCACGACTTGGTCCATAATGCTCTCCGCCTTGAGACTTGTTTGTCTGGTTTTTCTTTCTGTTCTTTTCTAAAAAAACAAAAATAACTATATCCTGATTCCATCCTGTGTTGCTACGAATTGTATCCTGTATTTTGCCGGACCTCTAGGGGATCGGTCGCTGCTTTGTGATGTTCCACGACTGCTTTTTATGCTCTAGCGGCTGGCCCCTGTGGTTGTAGGCCCATAATTGTAACTATAATTGCATTGCCCAATAAAGTTTTAAAAAAAAAAAAAGACCACACTTCTTGATTTTAATTAAGATTGCTGTCAGTTACTAAATAAATATTTGTACATTTAAAAAAAATCACTACATTTACTGATTCCTTTCATCAATTTAACACTTGTACTAGAATCAGCATTTTTAAATAACTGATTTATACCCAAACTAAATTTTAACTCCGCATGGCATAAAAATCAGTCACACACTCCTAAATATGGAAATGTTTCTTCATGACCAAGGGATTGTAACACAAGTGCTGTAGGTATTTTACCTGATAAATAGTCAAGTGATTATTAACTCATAAAAATCAGTCGGGTTCGGTTTAATTGATTTATTTTTCTAAGGAAAAGGTATTCATATCTTCATACCTCCTTTTAACTGATAAATATTTTTGATCACTTTTATGCAGCTCGGTTGATTAGGTGCCCAAAATCTATTGCGTAACACATTTTTCTTCTAGCAATAGCAGATTTTATTAATTTCTTTGCTAGTTACAAATTTATTTTCAAAAGTTTTAATGCCAGAGCTTCTTCCGTCCCTATCTAAAAGGCTATATTACACTCGGAGCATATTCTCCTTACCATGATTCCCAAGGGCAGATTAAGCAGTTTCTTTAGGCAGTGAATTTCTATGGATTTCCAAGATAACCTAGGATCAACATTCAATAACTCAGCCCCATATAATGTAATAGAAGGAATCTTCTCTTTATTGACTTTAATAAGGGGCCCATAGAATAGCCATCGTATTTGATACATTTAATTCAGGCTCCTATTCCTACGTTGGAGTTGATTTCTAAAGAACTAAAGTGATTGTTACATTTTTGGTTGTATGTGAATTGCATTTGGAAATAATGATATCTGCTTACTTCCCACAATTTTTTCACTGCCTAGATACTAGGACGCTTGTGATTGATGTTTTTCCTGAAGACCATGATGTTTTTTATCCATAATAGTCTTTAGATAATTCAATGTACAGAAACTGAAAAGAGCCTTCAATTTTCTTTGAAATCCTTTTGGGTTGTAATCCATAATAACAAAATCATCCATATAAAGCAGACATGGACTATGGAGTCCATCCATCTTTTTTGAAAAGGAGTTTCTATCTTTTATGGTTCTAGGGAGGTCAGCAAAATCTAATCTAAAAATTGTTGGGCCACTGCTTATCCCGGTTTAAGACCATTTTCAATATTAATAGATTTTTATATTTTCCCTTTCTTATCATTGACCAAAAGGTCTGGCGGGCCACCTCTTCAGAGGTTGTGTGGAAGTCAGTAAAACAATAAAGTTTTAATTTTGTTCCACCTACTTAGGCTCTATAGCCTTTAGTGCAAAGCAGTGCTTCACCATTGATTATTCCTCCCTAAAACCACCTTAGTCAGTCAGTAATAAAGTTATATCCTGTACCAACTTCATACTGAATATCAGTCAAGTTTATAAATTGGTAATTGGAAGGGACATTACATCCACCCCTTTAATTGGATTGTACGGCAACTCTCCAGAAGTATGGAATTTCTGCTACCCATCTAAAAATTTCTCAGATTTGGGCCTGCTGCTAAATTTATTTTCATCTGGTAGATTTGGCCCTGCTGCAAAACTTAATTTCATCAATTAAATTGCTTTTTTTCAAAGGGGAAGAGAAAATAGCCTATGTTGTTGTTCTTTGTAAAGATTACGGCAGGAGTCTGCGGATTAGCTGGTCTACACAAGTTATTCAGATCAGTCAGCCAGTCTTCCTCGGGAACCTTGTAGTTTCATGGTGTATGGTTTGTTATGGTACATCGTTTACCAAACCGAATTTATTCTCATCTCTCAGGCTAATCACGTCATTAAGGACTTTACAATTTTTTTGATTTATCTTTTTCTCCTTTATTAGCTTTTTACCCCCTTTATTCAGAGTACTTTGATCCACCATCGTGTTTGTTAAACCTGTGCAGTTTTATTTTTAGTGCTTGACCTGATTGAAACCATTTGTAGTTATTGGAATGCTTTGTTCTTCTCCTTCCATATCCTTCATTTTGATGTTTTATTTGCAGCTAGTCAAAACCCTTCTCAGTGGTCTTTATGTAAATGTATTTTTGTAACATTCAAGCCTCTTGGTACTTCTGTAAAATATAACACCTTTATCTTGTGAACTGAAATAAATTGAGAGTTTTTGTTTATACAAAGTGTCTATTCTCACCGAAAGTCCGAGGCTAGTACACTAAAACTGTGATACTTCCGTTGTCTCCATTTCTGATTTAAAATGTATGGGTACCTTTTAAAGGCATTTTGCCACTCCCATCTATATTAAAACATGGCCAAAGCAAAACTATCATGTAGCAAAACAAATATGTAATTGATAGGACGTTGATGTTAACCACTTCTAAATGTCAGAGCGGCGGGCGAGTCCAACTCAGTGCATCCGTTCGGACACCAGCCCATTCCTTGCTGGGAAATTTAATACTTAACTGCTTCCTTTTAGGAAAGAGACTTTGGGAATTCTGCCTTAGGGATTTTACACTCTTTCATAAATGAAATGGCTAGTTGTAGCCAGATTCAATTTCATATTGAAGTCACCTGCACAAATCCTTAGAGTATTTTTTAGCATTCAAGGTCTTCTTCCATAAAATAAATAAATTCCTCAATATTTGGCATCAAGCTCTTATGTACAAACATTTTGAATAGAATCTTCAATGAGAATTTTGATCTATTGAATGCTAATTTGATCACACATTTCAGCAACCTTTGAAATCTTAGTGGTTAATAGTGTTAACAGACCACTGGCTCATCGTCCGCTACCTAGCTGAATTCAAGGGAGGCCTACAGCAGTGAAACCTTGTATGTCTGGCAAATCCTGAACCCATGTTTCTTTAAGCATTGTGTGTCAGACACCTTTCAGGAGGACACGAGGACCCAAGGGTTACTGGTCCGAAACCTTGGGGGTTGAGTACTTTTAACCTGCTTTCTTGTGGCCTTTCCTATGGCTTTGCAAACTGGGCTAAGTACAAACTTTTCCACACTAGATTCTGAGGGTAATGTAGGCAAGCAGTCACCTCCCTTTCAGGGAGGTTAGTATGCAACTCATGCTCAAGAATAAATACCAGTGCCCATCAGTGAAATCAAATCAAAGCCCATCCCAGTACTTCTCTGTATAGGAATAAATAAGTACTTTTAGTACACAAAAACATAGGTCACTGTTCATTACATTATTCATAAATTCCTGATTCTTGGGTGTGGGGCTTGGTACTCTTATAACCTTCCTCTGAATGGACTGTCACCTGGCTCTAAGGGGTTCCTCTCTCCAGTACTGGGTTCCCCACCAGGCTTAGAGTTTATCAGGTAAACTGGCAGTGATTCTCCTACCTCTCCTCACCCTCCAATGTATCTAGGTTATCACAGAGTTCCCCTATGCCTGATCATTCTCTCACTGAGTTTAGGTTAGCAGCTCCTGGTCTCGCTCCACCCTATCAATCTTTCACCAGTCTGTGGTTGCAGTGCGCAGCAGCGTTCAGCTTTCCTGCTGCAGCGGGATCTTCACCAGCAGCAACAGGAGCATTCAGCAATGAGCAGCAGTCCAGATCTCACCCGATGGTGGGCACAAGTTTCCTGGCAGCATGCAGCAGTACTCTTCGGGCGGTTAGGCAGCCAACACCACAGCAGGTTGCTTGCAGGGTCAAGACATTAGTAGATGCTTCCTATGGTCGCCATCTTACGGCGGTGGCTGCAGATCGTGGCTTGCTTCGGCCCTCAAGTGAGTACTTCTTGGGTGCGCCGGACACTTGCCCACATATGGCGATTCTTTTTTTTTTTTTTTTTTTTTTTTTTGGTAAACCTTTGTTACGTAAAGCAGTTACAATCACAGGCCTAAAACCATCGCAGCCGGCCAGTAGTTCAGAGGCGGTCAAAGCAAATCAATCAAGCCATAAGAATTCAACAGTCCGCCTCCCAAATGCCCCGTTGTAGCTCAGGATAATGTCTGTACCAAATTGGTACCAGGATTAAAGAGGTTTCTTTTTTAGAGTTTTAAGAAAAACAGGATCTGTTGCCGCACAATCAAATAATACCAAAGCAAGGGGTTAGCAAAGGTCAGGATATTCACGGTCAGGACTACTGCAGGCAGGACGGTGGCGCTAACGCACATTAATCAGGATAAACAATAAGCTATACATTTCGCCCACCAATACAGTGTATGCCCGCCGTAACGCGAAACTTTATAGAGACATCCACCCTTGTAATTCGTACCACCAAAACGTACGGAGAGCAGCCCGTTACTCGGTTCCCAAAAGAAGTGAAGATGAGGAAGAGTGAAGAGAAAGCCGAAAGAAACAAAGGAAAAAAAAGAGGCCCTAGAAACAGAAAAAGAAAAAACAGTATTACCCCCCCCCCACACAACCCCCCACCCTGCACCCCTGCCTACGGCTACGGCCTCCCTCTTAGCAGCGTGCCTGTCGCCCAGTATAGGAACCCGAAATATAGGAGAGAAGGGAAATAAAAAAGAAAGATATAGTGGGGGGGTCCCAGTACAGGCCCCCGGCCCCCCGCATAGCGTACAATTATAACAGCGCTGTTGCAGAATATTCAGGACACCCACCGAAGCAGAGCAGCAGTCGTCACACCAGTTCACCCAGTCACCCAACCTCGATGATAGCCCTCCCTCTTAGCAGCTGAGGAAAAAGATCGCCCCACTGCAACCCAGACCCACCCGGTCAAAATCGGAGACGTGTCCCAGTCCATACATTACGTAGCCAAGCAAGCAAGGTACCAAAAGTACATTAATAAGGGATGTCCAGAGAAAGGCAGGATATCTTGCAGTACACTAGGACACAACACATTCCAAGAGCCGTTCACCGCCCCCGACAGCCTCCCGTACAGCTTGACAAAGTCCGGTTCAGGACGAGTAGTCAGTCCACGTTGTCTGGGCAGCATGACGATGTCAGCCATCGGAAAAAGGGGGCAACAGATGAGTCCCCACATGCCTCACACCCGATGGAATCCCAGACGACTCCATGTGTCCATGGACCAGGCGGCATTCCAACTAGTCCCTCTAGAACGATCAAGGAGGCCTCACGCACCAACTCACACTTATCAGCAACATGTAGGGACGTGTAGAAACACCCATCCGGGCCTTACCAAGGATTGGAGAGGGAGTCACTGAACCGAAGTCACATGAAAAAACGCCAGCATCATGCGCACTCGTATCTCCACAAGTGCCGGGGTCTGATTTCCATGAAACTCAATCCACACGTTGTGCTGCCATAACACTGGGGGGGGGGGGGCATCCGATCCTCACGCTCCTCTTGAGATGTGCATCGCCATCAGTGCGGGCGGACACGGCTCCATGGGGATGACGCCACCAAACGGGGCCCACGGCATAAGGGCCGCCGGAGCCCTCACCAAAGCCGCCATCTTGTGCACCATCTGAGCGTCCCCCCAGTTGCATACGATGTGATAGCCGTCTCAACTGTCCTACCGGTGGTCCCATGCATTGTACCCAGTGCATCCGAGCAGTGCCAAATCACCATATGGCAACCGGCTCCGATCCCCCGAAGCGCGGGATACTGTCTGCTGCAAGCGGGTCGCGTCAAGCTCCAACAGGGAGACAAAGAGCGATGCCCCAAGCCTCCATTTCGCAAGGCAGCATTCAGGGGAGATGGGGGGGGGGGGGGGGGGGGGGTCCGTCCGGCACGGGGGGGGCGGCACTCAGCAGCGAGAGCCAGGGTCCCGCTCGGGGCAGGGCAGAACGCCCCAGGGGGTGACCGGCACTTTCCGGGTCCTCCTGGCCGTTGTTGTTCCGCTCGCGGCTGGCAGCAACCTCACGCGTGGTCCCGGCTCCGGGACTTGCACAGGCCGCACCGACCGGGAAGGCATATCTCCGTCCCCCGAGCTCAGAGAACCTCCGGAGTCACTCCTGGCGGGTCAGGTCCCATTATGACGTCCGAAAATACGTCGGCAGCGCTGCCTCGACAGCTGGACCCAGCAGCAGGGGGAGAAGGTCGATGGAGCCGGGAGCCCGGGCGACCATCTTGGCCGCCGGCCTGGCTCCGCCCCCACATATGCCGATTCTTAAGCACAGCAGGTGAGAGATGCTATCTTTGTGGCACAATCCTTTTAGGCGATGACCTTCAATCTTCATGAAGAACACCCATTACCTCTTTGGTTACTTTGTTTTCAGGATTGGTCTCGACCCAACGAAATAAGTGGAAGTGTCGCAGTCACACAGCCTGCTTAATGAGCACATGGGACACCAGTAGGAGCCCATCCCAGCTTCAGTCTGTGGTACCATTCCAGGTGTCTGGCAGCTCTGAAGGTGATATGTCACGACGATTGGACTGCTGGACCTGGCAGTGCATTCATTTCTCCCGTGCTCTTGCTTGACGAGTCTGTCGGATATACCCTACAGCAGGGTTAGCTACAGCAGTCCCTTCCACTATCCTCTACTTCTGCAAGTTTGGTGCGTCCTTCCTTCGCTCACAGGCAGGATATTGTTGCACCCAGGACAGTCAGTAATCCCTTCTTCAGATGGCCAGCTAAGTTCATGATTGACATTCTTCAGGGATGGCTCAGTTTTGCAGTCCGGACACTGCTGTTTATGTTCACCTCGTGGATCACCCTTCTGGTTGACTACGAGTATGGAGATACCAGAGCATTCCAGGCAGTGAGGATAGTGCAGATTTGATCTGCCCACAGCACCCAACATTGGACTGGAGAGCTCCATCCTCCTCTGGATGGGTAAAGCCTCCGGTAAACTCTTGGTACTGCTCTTGGCACCGATCTGAACATAGGTGTTACATGAACTTTTTTTTTTTAAAGTTTTTATTGACACTTTTAGGTGCATCAGTAAAACATCAAGAACAATCTCCTCTACTCCCAATGCAGACCCACTGAAAAACCCTGGATTATTTTCAGAAACATTGTTTGACTCAAAGAAAATCCCAAAGAGGATGATATAGAATTGGTTAAGATGGGAAAACCATTGGAAAATTCTCATTCCTTGTTTGGGAGATTTTGCCTCAGTCTTAAAACTGCACAATGTTTGCAATGTCAGAATAGAAGATCTTGGACTATGGAAAGGGAGAGAGAAAGATATACATGGAAGGCTTTATAAAAGAAAAATCAGGGCGATAAACTGAATATGAGAGGGGTTGATAACAAGTGGCTACAAAGAACTCTGAAGTGTCCATCCACGCTTGTGGGTACCAAGAAATGTGGGTGGGGAGAGTATGGAGGGATATTCCTGTGACCTTGCTAGTACATTATAGCATGTAAAGGGGTGTACCATGTCCACCTACAGCAGAGGAGAGAGATTAGGGTCACGACCCTATCCTACTGCCAAGTACAGTTCAAGCCTCTATTGTCAAATCCTCTGTGGGCTCAATTGTTGACGAAGGAGAGTCCCTTCAGATGTGGTCAGGAAACCCTGACCTTCTGTATTATCTTCCTAACCCAGTTTGCCAAAGTTATGATTAACTGTGTTGATGCCCCAACTCTCTAAAATACATTAATAGTGTCACCAGCTGCAACCCACAGTCCGGCCTGGAACAGTTTTGATGCTACTGCACTTTTGCTCGCTGCTTTCTTGCATAAATCTTGATTCCTCTTGGTTTTCATGAGATATTAGGTTGAGTTCAGGAAATGGTAGAATACAGTGGTTTAGATTGCATTTCTCCTTGTGTAATGCTGCAGATTTAAATATTCTTTCACTTTTATCCTCTCCATCTAACACTTCCAGCACAATCCCTTTTTACCAGTAGTAAATTGATCAAACTTCAAAGTTAAGTTTTTCAATTTTGTAGGTGGATGTTCCAAGTAGGAAATAGCTGTAGGTGGAAGAAGGCTTTGAGACAATTAAGTCTGCCTCATTTTAGCTGGTGTGCCCGCCAAGGATCATCAGGGACCTGGAGCATCTCAGGTTATCTAGTCACTCCACTCTCCAACAGTTGCAGTTAAGGTACAGTGCCGGATATACAAAGATTTTGCCAAGCTGTCCCAGAGGCATGCTAAAAGTTACCCTGCTTTCCCTCTGATAAAATGGTGTTTTTTTAGCCGCAAATGGTCTCTTCACAGCCCATTGTCATCTATTCAGCCGGATGGTCCTTTGAATCTAGTTTGAATGCATTTTAGAAACTGAGCATCTGTTTGATAGTGCGTGGCATAGTTGAAAAAGGGGTTTTGGCTGACTAAAGCAGAGTGTGTAATTTTACACCATGCGCTAAATTAGTCTAATAATCTGATTTACCCAAGACTGAATTTTGGCCCATATCAGTTTTAGGTCCTCTTGACTGGGATTTGGCAAAAGATCTAGATGAATATTCCCATCCTGAGGACCTAGTATAAAGGGAATATTATTCAAACCACACTATATACAACTATTTTATATATATATATAGAGATATAGAGATATAGAGATATAGAGATATAGAGATATAGAGATATAGAGATATAGAGATATAGAGATATAGAGATATAGATATATAGATATATAGATATATATATATATATATATATATATATATAGATATAGATATATATATATATATATAACCTACTGGCGGTCGCCAGTAGGTAGTTATAGTTAGGACCTAATTTCCATAGGAAATCCACAACATTCTATTTGGAATAACTTTGGCGCCGGTGGACGAATCTTCGTGAATTTCTCCAAGAAAATGGCCTGCTCGGTTCCGCTGGTTCCCTGAAAGTTTGGGGGTGATTCGTCAAGTGGGGGCCGAGAAAAAAGGGGGGTCCCAAAACGTGTTTTCCCCATGCAATTTTCTATAGGGACCTTTAGCAGGGCTACAGCCCGAACGGCTGAAAGGAATTACACGAGAGTTAGTGTTCTGTTAGCAGATTGTGCTTTTTGTTAAATGGTGTAAATCCGTTCAGTAGTTTCTGAGAAAATCGCAAGTAAAATCATAGTGATATCTAGAGACGGAGTTCAGCACGCGTACGGTAATCTGTTCAATTAAGAGCGCTAGCTGCATGCTGTTTGGCTGTGAACTGTCTGTCAACATTCGAAACCAGGAAGTGTTGGCGGCCATCTTGTGCCTTGCTAGAACAGAGTCACAACAAAGCACTGAAACAAAGTTGAGGAATAAGGAAAGGGGGAAGGGTAGAAACATTCTGACCCTATAGTCTCGGTCAAGGAGGTGGTACATGGATCTTTAGGCTCTATTTTTTATTTTTATTTTTTTAAAGGAAAATCGAGGTGTACGCGTATGGAAATACGTACAATTACGAGGAAGAGCTGCATGCTGATTGCTGATTGGTTGTCAATACTCCAAAACAGGAAATGTTGGCAGCCATCTTGTTTGTCGCAAGAGCCGAGTCACAAGAAAACAGTAAAACAAAGTTGAGAAATAAGGAAAAGGGGCAGGATAGAAACATTCTGACCCTATAGTCTTGGTCAGGGGGTGGTACATAGATCTTTAAGCTCAATTTTTATTAACCTCTTCCATGCTCATGACAAGGTCAACTCGTCATGGGTGGTACCTGCGCTGTGCTTATGACGAGTTGACCTTGTCATGAAACTATAGTATTCAAACATTTGCAGCACAGGAGGGGAAAACCCCTTAGCAGACAAGGTGTTAAAAAAAAAAAAATGGCGGGGTACTCGTGCAGTACTTGTACGCGGTGGAAAAGGTGAAAACAAGAATTTACAATGCAATGGTTTCGCCTTTTGAAAAGTTTGAGCTATTGGCATTGTAAATGACAAAATGTTTATTTATGTGTTTGTTTTGAAAATAAATAAATAAATGGCATTGTCATTTACAATGCCAATAGCTTCAGAAAGCTTAAAAAAAGGCAAGAGTGAACGTCGTGCAGGGCTAAAACACAATTATGCTCAACAAACTCCTAAATAATTTGTTGCATGCAAATAATAATAGGAAAACTAAAACCGAATGATGCTGCACACTTACTAAAACAAGTTAAAGTGCAGAAGGATGAACATTGTCTCGTAATTGCATTTATATCTGGGCAATAGCTGCTTAATCCTCCTGACAGCCCCCAGCGCATAGAGACCTTTACGGGTGATTGTTCGCGCTTTACAAATGTGGATTCTTATTATTACTACAGGGATATCACGTTCCACAGACGGCACATCCGCCCGTTACGTCACATCCTCTCTTCTCCCGATAGTTTACCCCCAAAGCACTGCATGAGTATTCTTTTCGCAGTGCCTGTCGAGCTTACCGGTTTTTGGCCAAGGTGGCAAGAGAGGCATAAATTGTATCCCTTGCCACCTGCACGATGTGTGATTACCTCCAGCTGGGACCCTTTGTGCTAACTTTAGTGGAGACGATTGCAGCGAGCTCGCTTTGTGCGAGACTGGGAAAATGTATTTCCCCAACCTGTAGCACGTTAACGCTCCCCGGTGCTGCTTAAGCATGTATGCCACACCATGAAAAACACTGCACTCCACGAGCGCGAGCCCAGTCACTCTTATGCTGAAAATGTGCCACTCAAATTTGTTCGCACGCCTGATCTCGCCAAGTCAGACCTGCCCCAACACCCACAGACAGGGACAGTCGGTCCTACAAGGCATCACCTGGCGACCATAGAAAACCCCCACAAGGGGGTGGGGGGTAGGGGGCAAAGCTACATCTTGCTATAACAGCACTCGACGGCGCAGCCCTTTACAGGCACAATTGCCCGGCCTGATATCCAGGTGGACAGAACAACCCCATGCAAGGTAATGGCCTCACTTACTGCTTAGACCCGACACCCGTAGTGCCACAACTGGGCGAGTGGATCCTCAACCATAGAGCCTACAAGTGGTGCGGGCCGAGGCGTACAGCAGTCGGTGGTCCCACCAAGTACACGCAGCGCGAGCACAGAGGCCCTGGTATACCCAAGCCCACAACCCCCGCAGACCGAGTTGCCGCTGGAACTGGGAAGTGCCTGGGTATTGGGAACAGAGCATAGCCAATTCGACGAGGGCCCAGAGCAGGGGATGTGGGGGGGGGGGGGGGGATGCCTCCAGGGCCCATGGATCCCACAACTGGAAGGGTTGAAGTGAGTGCCCGGCCCAGCAGCTGGCCTGCAAGTGTCTGTGCCTCCTTAATCCTCCAAGGCACTGGATGACTACCACCCGGAGAGAGGCGAGCCAAGGGGTGACCGCCCCTATTAGGGAAAAGTGGGCGGGGGCACATGAGACGACCGAAGGTACCAACCCAGCGGGCCTCCTGCGGGGCCGGACCGGGGAGCTTGCAGTTGGGATGGGGTCAAAGCACAACACGGAACGCACGCGGACAACAGGAGGGG
Source organism: Lissotriton vulgaris (assembly GCF_964263255.1). Lineage (NCBI taxonomy): Eukaryota > Metazoa > Chordata > Amphibia > Caudata > Salamandridae > Lissotriton > Lissotriton vulgaris. The sequence goes on from NW_028255359.1 coordinate 21,056, forward strand.
GGCCAGAGGAAGGAGAACATGGACAACGGGAAGGGGATGTGTACAAAGTAAAGCACAGCACTGAAACTAAGTAGGAAAGTACCCTACCTCTCTGTGTACGTAGCGCCACTGCTGTCCCATTGGCCAGGGCAAAATAACAATGCTAATGGGAAAACAAGACTTCAGAAACATGATCCGTCAGTACACCCCTCGTAAAGATGAGAAATATCCTCACAACAGAAATGAAATAAAAACAAGCACCTACGGGCACACGGACAGCGGGAGGGGGGACGGACAGCGGGAGGGGGGGCGGACACGGACAGGGGGGGGGGCGGGAACAGCACACGGTCAGCGGGAGGGGGGGAGGCACACGGACAGCGGGAGGGGGGGCGGGGAGGCACACGGACAGCGGGAGGGGGGCGGGAACGGCCAGCACTCACCTGAACCTGGACTTCCTCTGGCGGAGATCGGCTGCACAATGACCAAACGAAACTGACTAAAAAAAAAAGTAAACCCCGCCCACGGCCTTGATGACAATGCGAAAAGTGTGGAGAGGGAAAAAAATGCAGGAACGCCCACGAATCTGGTCCCGCCATGATGGACAGATCTCTGTTCCAATGGCTAGCCTCCATTTATGGAGCTAGCCAATGGAACAGAGGGCGGGACTAAGCAGTACACTGTAGAGACATAAGATTTCTCCTGGGGGCGGAGATAGGAGCTCCGTGCCCCAGGCGAAACCTAAAAAACTAGAAGTCCGTTTTGTTTATTAGGTCTCGTGGGGGGGGGCAAATTATGGGGGCAATTTTTAGAGCTACATTTCTATGACAGTATGTAAAACGTTCCTTTTTTTTTTTGCTGCATCAGTTGTACTCTCTACGCATGCGTAGCCTTGTTTGCAAGTGCACTTTTTTCTTTTTCTTCAAGTTCGCCAAGCAAACCTCTCCTGATTTTAGGTATTAAATTTGCCGCTTTCTTTTCCCGGGTCATGTGTGTTATCCGGTGCTATACTTTTGTAATATATTTATAAACATATTGTATGTATATTTATTTGAAATGTAGTGTCGAGGCACCAAACGTTGATTACATACTCCATCCAACCTGCCATTTTAGTAGTTTTCCTCCGTTATTTTTATTATACCTGTTATTTTCATTTTACCCTGCGCATATTTTCTCTGTGATAGATGAGATTTCGTGCCACAGATACCACGGTGTTTGTCCTTGGCCTCTGATCTTATCAGACTTGGTCACACGTATACCTAGAAACTAATTTGAAGGACTAAGGTACAGGCATTACAACACGTGTTGGTCAACAAAAAAGCATTAAGATTATGCATTTATCCTGTGTGGTAAATGCATACTAGTTGTAAAAGCATGTGTGTAAAAGCGATATGAGTGCTAATGGTTTTGTGGTGACGATCACGCGTGCTTATGAACCGGGGCTGGGCGTGGTGGAATCTAGGGTACCAGGCGGAGGGACATGCAGCTGCACTCATACAATATAGAAGTAATATAGGATTTTTAAAACTTAAAAAAATTATTCCATAATTATCCTAGATTAAGTCTTCTGTTAGTATGTTCATTAAATACATGAATATATGTTTTTAAACAATTAAAAACATTTGCGTCTTTTTTGTACGGGGCACAGTACATAACGTCACACGGAAGCTTTGATGCGACGCGTACCCTAGAAGCGGATTCGTAGCGTATGCTGAGAATGATTAGCAGTAAAAACTATGGTGCAATCACTCTCTCATTGTCAAATCAGAGCACAGGGCGCGCTATGAGAATGGTTAGAAGAGGTCACTCATTGGAGATCCAATTCAGGTGTGTGGCTTATCCACAGTATCATAACGTTATTTTTTAACGTGGTTAAGTTTGAGGTTTGCATGAAATACTGTGCTATAAGCAGATATGGATGTTTAGGGAGCGGTTATTTCCATTAAGCTTGGTTATTATCATTTACATATAGGTGTCTGAGGGAGGGAAAAGAAGTCTTATGTGAATGGCCAGGATTGCACAATAGTACCAGATCACTCCTTAATTTGTAGACACATACAATTGCATGGCTCTTGTATACAAGATGTGCCTAATTTGGACTGAGTTTTGAAAGGTAGTCTGACACCTGCTATCATAACAACGTTCAGTTTACTGGAAACTGGAGTTATTTACTTTGAAATAATGGAGATTGTTGTGCAATGTTAGCAGGCATCCCTTACATGATTACGGTAACGGAGCGTGTGGTTGGATTAAAAAAAAGTTGTGTTAACTCCTCTGCATGGGAAGCTTGATGTTTTCATCTGGCTGTCTATTTCGACCTTGAAAGCAGAGTTAACCAAATGAGTCGTATAAGAGTGCTATTGTCTCAAAAAGAGGTCGCTCTTATATCTGGTACAGAAACATTTGTCCTTTATGTAGCAAACACCCGCACAGAATTGCATGAATTATTAAATACAGATGTGCTCTCGAATTTTGGGGAGTTCATTTAGAGTATCTTTAATGTGACCTTGACTAAGGGGTTACCTTACTTTTTTAAAGTTAGAACAGTGGCCTTGTGACTTCTGTAGAAAGTATATTTGGTGTCTTTTGGGGATTTTTTCATTACATTTTTTTTTTTCCAGCATGTTTGGTGGATTGCGCTTAATACTCGCATTAGTTGCCGGTGTGCTTTTATTAATTTGTTTACATAAATATGGATGCACATCCTGCAGCAGACGATATGTCCCGGCTGTTGCTGCTCCGCAATCGAGTGCTTAGTTACTATGGAGCGCTGCCTTTGGCTACATTGAGTGCAGTTTATGGATTATCGTTTCGATTTTCCTGTTTCACATGCGTTCAACCTCTGTTCCATTGCCTGAGCTGTGATTTCGACTGGGCCCTGGATTTGTGCCTCTGCAGTAAGGTGTCTCCCAACGCGGATTATGACCAGCTGATGAGCCCCTTACTGGTTCATGACGTGCTCTGTTCTGGCGGCGGGATTATGGCGATAGCAGCGACACGTGGAATAATGGGACGTTGGAATGTTTTTGCAGCGGCGAGTTCTTGGCACACAGTTACATTGAAGATGACCCGAGTTTTCCTCCGATGGTGATAGAGACTCCGGTTGTTGAGGAACATGTATGTTCATTCCCACTGTTGAATTGGATGGCTGAAATGTTTTCAGATGAGAACAATGACTTCCTCTTGGAGGCTGTTGCTACATACTGTGCTTACACGCTGTTGGATTAAGACTCTTTGATTTTTCTAAGTATTCTTTATTTATAACTTTTTTTTAGGAAATGTGAACTTGACTCTGCTTTTTAGGCTTGGACTCTGCGTTCCTAATTCGCCCATGTTTATATCACGTGCTTTGATCAAGAAAGGGTGCCGTGGGGCTGAGCGTTGCACTCGCACCCTGTTAAGTTAGCATGGGTTTATTAGAAGCTTACACGCTATTTTTGCTTTCCTGCTCTGCTTTGCACACAAAACGTACTTGTGATATTGTTTAGAGAAGGCTGAGTATTTTGCTTTATATGAGAATAATTTGGTATGCTAGATTTGTAAACTGCCTCGCTAGTTTTTTTTGTGTGTATAGTGAGAGCATGGATCAAGGTTATCTTGTATACTGTGTCTGTTATTCAGAATGATCCTCGCACGAGCCATAATGCATATGGAGCTGTGGCCACCTCTGATACTTACGCGTTTCATAATCCATTGTGGAGGCAAAGTTACACACAGTTGGAGAACATTCGTATCTGGACAGTTTGTGGAGCACTGAATGTGATCCACTACTGCTGAGTACCAGAGTATGGTTCTGCCCATGTAATCCTATGAGACTTTCTGTAGTTATAAACTAATCTGCTTGATAAGGAGGGTGAAATGTAGGTATATTTTAAATTTATATACCTTTAGCATTATAGGATGCTTTTTCAGTTTGTATTTCATAGAATAGTAACAATGCTGACAACCTTGTTTCTGATAATGTTTGGTTGTATTTTCTAAGGTACTGTGCATGAGATTATGGCGTTAGAAATAAACATTTCAAAGTTGCACGTGTCTTTATTTACATCTTGTTTTTGACTGGTGTAAGAGTATATTGAAAGAGTGTTTTTGTTATCCACTTCATGTAATCTAAGTCGCATGTTCTGGGTTGACTAGTCATTGGTGTTTTTGCTCTAGGGCGAAGAACCAATGAGTCACTGATTGCTAGTTTGGTAGGGGGTTTGTGTAGTAAGGTGGATTTTGGTACACCGTAATACACTGAGGTCCTAAGTCGTTATGCACAGTTCTGTGTATGAGCAGAATTCCTGGAACAGTAGTTACAACGAAAGGCTTGATAAAGGGCTTGCACTTAGAATATGAATATAAAATAGAAGAATAGTTGATAATCACAGCTAAGGAATGCAGCAATTTGATGTGTGTAAGTGTGGATTGAGTGTAGATTAAAAACGTGAAAAATAGGAAAGGTTGGAGAGACGACAACTACCCACTGCATTGTCAGTGATGTGGATCTTTGGATTTCCAGGTCATTACACAGATAGGGTGTTGGATTTCGCAGTGGGAGAAAGAGAAACTAGTACAACAACTACGGATGAAAGCTAGTGCATAAATTACACACAGTTGGGCAGATTTACAAGGTCGTGGGAAAAATGATGCAAAAGTGGCGCAAGGGGCTTGTAAACCTGCCGCAGTGTGTGGTAGAAAAGACGCAAGAAAGGACAGAAGTGTGCAAATTACCCACTGCTATTCACGGGTAGTAGTTACCAAGAAGGCTGAATAAAGGGCCTGCACTTTGAATTAAGAATAATTGATATGTTTAGGCAAGAATGGTAGCAAGTAGGTGTGTGTATTTATGGTTGTTGTGTTGATTGAGTGGAAGATGACTAATGTGAAAAATTAGAGAGGTTGCAGAGATGCAAACTTTCCATTTCTTTGTATAGGAAGTGGGTGTTTAGTTTTCCAGTGCATATATATTTTCACTGGAAAAACCATAGGTTTCAAGCACGTTATAGTTAGGAATTAGCATTTAAAAAACCTTCGAAATTCACTGAAAAAAACATAGGTTTCAGCCACGTTATAGTTAGGAATTAGCATTTAAAAAACCTTAGAAATTCACTGAAAAAACCATAGGTTTCACCAATGTTATAGTTAGCTGGACGTTTCTCTCATACAAAACCATTGACATTCCCCCGTTATAGTTCAGCTAACTATAACTCGCGCACCCGCAAAGCACTGCTGATGACGTCACATATTACATCACTCATGACATGGTCAGTGACATCACTGACATCTCAAATGACCTCACTGATAACATCATCCTTGTGAAAGAGTGGGAGACCTCCTCTCACCCTAATATAACCTTTGATACACACATTCAAAAATAGAAACTACAATTTTCAAAAAAATGGAGATACCAATACCAGTTACAACAACCTATTGGGTAATTCCAACATCTACATACACATCCACTCATTCACCAACAGTTCTATATAGTCACTCATAAATGTACTCTCATCATATGTACTCATACACCTATACATCCTGTTACACACTGATACACATCCATAGAGCTACTCACACACATACTCACGCATGCAAATAAACTATCAAACATACATTTACTTGCATATACAGCTATACACACACCACTACACTTACTTCTACAGAAACGTACACATACTTACTCTCTTAAACAGTCACTTATAGAAACACATACTTATTTATACAGAAACTCCTCCAATCTCTCACTCTCACATATACTCACTTATATACGTCAATACTCACATATACTAGTTTAAAACATATGTAGTTACTCATAAAGATACTATTGAGACAGTCATTCACTCACTAACACACACACACATACACACACACTCATCCACCCATACAGTCCTGCACACATTCTGTCTTCAAAACGCATACAGTGAGTCAGTTATTCTTGCATCTGTGCGCTAAGTAATACCCCCCACCAAACCATACAGACACTTATTCTGATACTCAAAAAACCAACTAATAACCCATAGACACTCATGTAGCTACTCACCAACCCATGCAGTCACTTATATACAAAGTGAGACACTGATACAGATATTTACATATTTAAACATTACTCGCTAATATATGTATTCACTAAGGTATATTTAATAAGTCAGTTATACACTCAATTTTACAAAAAAATACTTCCATTTAGACACTTATTTACCCATTTATTCTTCCATCAACCTTTAGATATACATATATAAAAAAATATTTATTTTTCAGAAAGTCACGCATTCACTGGATGATGTCATTTGAGATGTCATCAGTGATGTGATGAGTGATGTCACTGACCATGTCATGAGTGATGTAATATGTGACGTCATCAGAAGTGCATTGCGGGCGCGCAAGTTATAGTTAGCAGAACTAACTAGAACGGGGGAATTTCAATGGTTTTGTATGAGAGAAATGTCCAGATAACTATAACATGGGTGAAACCTATGTTTTTTTTCAGTGAATTTCTAAGGTTTTTTAAATGCTAATTCCTAACTATAACGTGGCTGAAACCTATGGTTTTTATATCATTATTAACAATAATCAATAACGACAGACTAAGTTTTTGTATTTACTTTGCTTTTTCTATTTTTGTCATGTAAAACATATGGGAATGGTCAAACAGACACAATATCGAATCTGAATCATCACACAAGAGAGCACGAGGAACAGCAATTCATAATAACATCTCATTTAAGGAGCATGACTTGAGTGGATAGAGTAAGAGACAAAAGTGCATTATAATAAGATAAATGCAAATGTAAAATTTCATACAAACCTAGTAAAACTACAGCACAGCGTGCTAATAGTTGAAAAGCTAATCCTCCGGCCGGAAGGGAAAGCAATCCTCACAAGGTATGAGGTGCAAAGTTAAAGGTGTCCGCTTACAGACCGCGTCAGCAAAAGGATCTAAAAAAAACAGCTCACACTAATGCCTTGTCTCTCTCCTCTACAACCCCTAAAAAAAACATGGATTCTATCACTAATAGTTATACCCTAAAATTTTAGTCCAGCCCTATTCTTGTTTCAAATTCAGCAAAAGTCTCACTGTAATTGGCCCAGAAGCATAGGGTGTCAAGTCACGCCACTTCTGTCATTCTTCTTTCTCAAACGATCATTGTTTTGTTTCATACCCTCCTCATCGTCCTTCAGCATAGGAAATCAAACTCTTCTTCCTCAACAGGTGCACTTCCAAACACAGGTTGAAACATTTCTAGCACAGTTATCCACAAAACTAATTTTTTGCTTCAGACATTAAGAAGCTTCCGTAGATACCCGAAACACAATAGCCATTTAACAAGAAAGAACATGATGGTAATCTACAATGAACAGAACACAATTTTCTACATTTCTACATTTTAAGGCAAAATTAACCCTAAAGTCAGCTTGAAGACTTTCTTTGCAAAGCGTGCAGTTTTTCCTCTAGTAAAAAAGAACTAGATTGGTCATTGGTTCAAAATAAAGCTTCATTCTCATAATTCATTTCAATCTTCATTAATCAATAAATAAACTCAATTCATTACAAACTATCATTCTATGTAATTAATATTCAGTTAACATTAAATCAAGCATGTTTTCTTTCACATTTGCTCTTGTAAGTTCTCATTGTGCACTTTTTATTAACTTGCCATACAGGAATCATTTATGGCCTACTTAAAAGCTTTGTTAAGTTAAAGAAAGAGAGGGACTGGGGGCTAGTTTAACGAGGTCCAGCGTACATGCCCCAGGAGGCTGTGTTGCAAGATGGGTACAGAGTTCCTCTGTGTTAGTAGGTTAGAGAGGTTTGGAGCATGAAAAGGTAGTAGGGTCACTAGAGGACCACTAATGTGTGAGGTAAGGAGAGTGAATTCTCCTTGTTGGAACTAGGGCTCTCACACACCCGGCAATCTAGGTGTCATGCTTCATCATTTGAGCTTGCTCTCGTCAGGTCGGCGTTGCAATACCGGACGGTCATCCGGAACTGGGGATCTTTATCAGGGATCTTTTGTTCCTGCCAGTGGGTGCAGTGGGGGTGAGGGGCCTAGTGTGTGTAGATGTAAGGGAAATGTGAGTTCAAATAGGTCAATTGGTCCTATCCAAACTTTATTCTGAAGGTAAACTGCCTAATTAAAAGCTGGAGAGGGGCCAAAACTCGTTGTGAAGTGTCTAGTGGTAAGAGCCCTGCTCTCAAATGATCAACATGTTTCGAGTCTCAAATGTCAAACTGATCGGGACACTTCTTCAGGATCAACGTCACACTATCTACACTACAAGGTAAGTGGAAACTACTACCCCGTATTTTCATAGTAGACCTGAAGGTGGGACAAAAATAGGTAGGGGAACATGTTAAAATCACACATTAATGAATACGTTATCTTTAAGTGAACCATTACTATCCAGCGAGGTGGTGCTCGTGAAAGGATCTTGTTTTAGATGTTCTGTCACACATAGAATCATAGTGAGTGATAAGTGTAAAACCAAAACGGGGTATCTTCAATATTCAAAACATACTCTGATCGTATCACCCATTCGTAAGGTTAAAGCACTAAATTCATTAAAAGCAGTGAAAATGGTAATCAGGACATAGTAGGACTCGCCTAAACTGTCCGCAAAAATTGTTTGCTACAGTAGCCGGCGGTTTAAAGGACACCTATCGGGATCTAATGGGGGGAAAAAGGAAGAAGCAGTAGCTGTCGAGATCTGGTTAACAAACCACCAAAATTGGCCATAGTTGGTAGCTCCAGTGTAGCAAATGTGGTGGTCAATGCACAAAGGTGAGGTCATTCAATAGGTGGCCTCACCCCTGAGGATCCAACAAAATGTCCTGGGTCAATGGCGGCACCGAACCCCCGCCCCGAGTGCACCCCGCGGCGCCTCCAGCAAAGCCTTAGCACGTCTCGTAAGTAAATTAGAGCAGGTGCGGCCGAGGTGCCTGCCAACCCAGCACACCAAGAGTGGTTTCCTAAGTAGGTAAACACAACAATGGAAAGAGCCCAGAGCTTCTGTCACTCACGTCCGGGGGAGAAAACAAGTAAGGTCACTCACCAACGTGTGGTACGCTCTCAGGTGTACGACCTACCCTGCCGCTGACACCGGGATGGTGAAGGTACACCAGCGGCGGGTCTTGATGTAGTGAAGAGAACCGGTCGTGTGACTGGTCAGGTGTATTGCCAAAAGCCGGGACATAGAAGGACAGTACCACTAGGCTTAGTAAAAATGACTCTGTGGTGACGGCTATCTTGTAAAGGGGTGCGTTCATACGGATCACGGATAGTATTGAGAACCGTAAGTGCCTGATGTCACCATAGAGGCTAGTCTGTAGTGGCAGAAAGGATACTAAGCAACACTGGCTTGTGTGTAGTGAGTGGCAGTGCTATTACGTAGGTTATCAGCAGTAAGCACTGACTCTTATGTATTTATGCCTAATGAGTGGCAGCACTATTTCTTTGGTCATAAGCAGTCAGCCGGTACTTTAACTAGGTGAGTGTCTTAAGCGGTAAGCTGGTCAGTTTAACTGGGCGAGTCTTTTACATGGTGGTCACAATATTCAGTAAAAAGATGACGAAGCCCATGTCAATGTGATGCTATTGTGACAGTTCAGAAAATGAATCATGTGGCGCGAGAAGTCACTTCATTGTGGGAACTCATTCATCATGCAGGTGTTAGTAGCTCAAGTAAACGAGCAACAGGAAATGTCAATGTTGCGGACAGTGATGTAGATTCCCAGGGCAGGTTCATGTAGCTCAGTTCAACGAGCCCCAAGGAATGTCATTGTTGAGGCCAGTGATGTGTGTGGACAGTCTGCGCACCCATCTCTGTTCAGTTCTGAACAGTGCAGTTTTAGTGATTTACTGGAAAGGCTTCCAGTATCGTCCAGCTTAGATCATCAGGGGTGTGTGGTGTTTCTTTGTAGTTAGTGTACAGTTTTGTCGTGACTCTTGACAATGGATGTTGCTTCTGTGTTCGGCGATCCTTGTCTTAATGGGTCGCATAGTCATTCCTACGTACTTCATGCCGCAGGAGCACCTGAGCATGTAAATGCACTGTTTGGTATTACAATTAATGTCTCTTTTGACATTAATTGTAATACCAGGACAGCTTATAACTGCACCAATACCTGTTCCTAATTTCCATCTTCCCTTCTGCCTCA
>NW_028255360.1:0-19568 GCF_964263255.1 Lissotriton vulgaris
TAGGTGGATCATCAGTGTTAGAGCTAAAATTAGCATGTTTAAAGTGATTTTCATGCTTCCAGGGGCCCAAAACACAAGATTTATGGAATGGTTAAAAGTGCATGAAAATGGCCAATTTACTCACTCTGAGTTCTCAAAAAGGGTTTCTTCACCCCGGGAAGTTAATTAAATACCATTTGGAGGCATTTAATGTTCGAGCAAAAACGGCTGATTTTCGACAAAAGAGATAACACCCCCCCATTACGTCATGCTTCAGAAATGTGGAAAATGGTCCGTTTTCAAATGTTTTATTTTTGAACGTCAGTTCACATTTGTAGGTGGATCATCAGTGTTAGAGCTAAAATTAGCATGTTTAAAGTGATTTTCATGCTTCCAGGGGCCCAAAACACAAGATTTATGGAATGGTTAAAAGTGCATGAAAATGGCCAATTTACTCACTCTGAGTTCTCAAAAAGGGTTTCTTCACCCCGGGAAGTTAATTAAATACCATTTGGAGGCATTTAATGTTCGAGCAAAAACGGCTGATTTTCGACAAAAGAGATAACACCCCCCCATTACGTCATGCTTCAGAAATGTGGAAAATGGTACGTTTTCAAATGTTTTATTTTTGAACGTCAGTTCACATTTGTAGGTGGATCATCAGTGTTAGAGCTAAAATTAGCATGTTTAAAGTGATTTTCATGCTTCCAGGGGCTCGGGAAGTTAATTAAATACCATTTGGAGGCATTTAATGTTCGAGCAAAAACGGCTGATTTTCGACAAAAGAGATAACACCCCCCCATTACGTCATGCTTCAGAAATGTGGAAAATGGTCCGTTTTCAAATGTTTTATTTTTGAACGTCAGTTCACATTTGTAGGTGGATCATCAGTGTTAGAGCTAAAATTAGCATGTTTAAAGTGATTTTCATGCTTCCAGGGGCTCAGGAAGTTAATTAAATACCATTTGGAGGCATTTAATGTTCGAGCAAAAACGGCTGATTTTCGACAAAAGAGATAACACCCCCCATTACGTCATGCTTCAGAAATGTGGAAAATGGTCCGTTTTCAAATGTTTTATTTTTGAACGTCAGTTCACATTTGTAGGTGGATCATCAGTGTTAGAGCTAAAATTAGCATGTTTAAAGTGATTTTCATGCTTCCAGGGGCTCGGGAAGTTAATTAAATACCATTTGGAGGCATTTAATGTTCGAGCAAAAACGGCTGATTTTCGACAAAAGAGATAACACCCCCCCATTACGTCATGCTTCAGAAATGTGGAAAATGGTCCGTTTTCAAATGTTTTATTTTTGAACGTCAGTTCACATTTGTAGGTGGATCATCAGTGTTAGAGCTAAAATTAGCATGTTTAAAGTGATTTTCAGCTTCCAGGGGCTCGGGAAGTTAATTAAATACCATTTGGAGGCATTTAATGTTCAAGCAAAAACGGCTGATTTTCGACAAAAGAGATAACACCCCCCCATTACGTCATGCTTCAGAAATGTGGAAAATGGTCCGTTTTCAAATGTTTTATTTTTGAACGTCAGTTCACATTTGTAGGTGGATCATCAGTGTTAGAGCTAAAATTAGCATGTTTAAAGTGATTTTCATGCTTCCAGGGGCTCGGGAAGTTAATTAAATACCATTTGGAGGCATTTAATGTTCGAGCAAAAACGGCTGATTTTCGACAAAAGAGATAACACCCCCCCATTACGTCATGCTTCAGAAATGTGGAAAATGGTCCGTTTTCAAATGTTTTATTTTTGAACGTCAGTTCACATTTGTAGGTGGATCATCAGTGTTAGAGCTAAAATTAGCATGTTTAAAGTGATTTTCATGCTTCCAGGGGCCCAAAACACAAGATTTATGGAATGGTTAAAAGTGCATGAAAATGGCCAATTTACTCACTCTGAGTTCTCAAAAAGGGTTTCTTCACCCCGGGAAGTTAATTAAATACCATTTGGAGGCATTTAATGTTCGAGCAAAAACGGCTGATTTTCGACAAAAGAGATAACACCCCCCCATTACGTCATGCTTCAGAAATGTGGAAAATGGTCCGTTTTCAAATGTTTTATTTTTGAACGTCAGTTCACATTTGTAGGTGGATCATCAGTGTTAGAGCTAAAATTAGCATGTTTAAAGTGATTTTCATGCTTCCAGGGGCTCGGGAAGTTAATTAAATACCATTTGGAGGCATTTAATGTTCGAGCAAAAACGGCTGATTTTCGACAAAAGAGATAACACCCCCCCATTACGTCATGCTTCAGAAATGTGGAAAATGGTCCGTTTTCAAATGTTTTATTTTTGAACGTCAGTTCACATTTGTAGGTGGATCATCAGTGTTAGAGCTAAAATTAGCATGTTTAAAGTGATTTTCATGCTTCCAGGGGCTCGGGAAGTTAATTAAATACCATTTGGAGGCATTTAATGTTCGAGCAAAAACGGTTGATTTTCGACAAAAGAGATAACACCCCCCCATTACGTCATGCTTCAGAAATGTGGAAAATGGTCCGTTTTCAAATGTTTTATTTTTGAACGTCAGTTCACATTTGTAGGTGGATCATCAGTGTTAGAGCTAAAATTAGCATGTTTAAAGTGATTTTCATGCTTCCAGGGGCTCGGGAAGTTAATTAAATACCATTTGGAGGCATTTAATGTTCGAGCAAAAACGGCTGATTTTCGACAAAAGAGATAACACCCCCCCATTACGTCATGCTTCAGAAATGTGGAAAATGGTCCGTTTTCAAATGTTTTATTTTTGAACGTCAGTTCACATTTGTAGGTGGATCATCAGTGTTAGAGCTAAAATTAGCATGTTTAAAGTGATTTTCATGCTTCCAGGGGCTCGGGAAGTTAATTAAATACCATTTGGAGGCATTTAATGTTCGAGCAAAAACGGCTGATTTTCGACAAAAGAGATAACACCCCCCCATTACGTCATGCTTCAGAAATGTGGAAAATGGTCCGTTTTCAAATGTTTTATTTTTGAACGTCAGTTCACATTTGTAGGTGGATCATCAGTGTTAGAGCTAAAATTAGCATGTTTAAAGTGATTTTCATGCTTCCAGGGGCTCGGGAAGTTAATTAAATACCATTTGGAGGCATTTAATGTTCGAGCAAAAACGGCTGATTTTCGACAAAAGAGATAACACCCCCCCATTACGTCATGCTTCAGAAATGTGGAAAATGGTCCGTTTTCAAATGTTTTATTTTTGAACGTCAGTTCACATTTGTAGGTGGATCATCAGTGTTAGAGCTAAAATTAGCATGTTTAAAGTGATTTTCATGCTTCCAGGGGCCCAAAACACAAGATTTATGGAATGGTTAAAAGTGCATGAAAATGGCCAATTTACTCACTCTGAGTTCTCAAAAAAGGGTTTCTTCACCCCGGGAAGTTAATTAAATACCATTTGGAGGCATTTAATGTTCGAGCAAAAACGGCTGATTTTCGACAAAAGAGATAACACCCCCCCATTACGTCATGCTTCAGAAATGTGGAAAATGGTCCGTTTTCAAATGTTTTATTTTTGAACGTCAGTTCACATTTGTAGGTGGATCATCAGTGTTAGAGCTAAAATTAGCATGTTTAAAGTGATTTTCATGCTTCCAGGGGCTCGGGAAGTTAATTAAATACCATTTGGAGGCATTTAATGTTCGAGCAAAAACGGCTGATTTTCGACAAAAGAGATAACACCCCCCCATTACGTCATGCTTCAGAAATGTGGAAAATGGTCCGTTTTCAAATGTTTTATTTTTGAACGTCAGTTCACATTTGTAGGTGGATCATCAGTGTTAGAGCTAAAATTAGCATGTTTAAAGTGATTTTCATGCTTCCAGGGGCTCGGGAAGTTAATTAAATACCATTTGGAGGCATTTAATGTTCGAGCAAAAACGGCTGATTTTCGACAAAAGAGATAACACCCCCCCATTACGTCATGCTTCAGAAATGTGGAAAATGGTCCGTTTTCAAATGTTTTATTTTTGAACGTCAGTTCACATTTGTAGGTGGATCATCAGTGTTAGAGCTAAAATTAGCATGTTTAAAGTGATTTTCATGCTTCCAGGGGCTCGGGAAGTTAATTAAATACCATTTGGAGGCATTTAATGTTCGAGCAAAAACGGCTGATTTTCGACAAAAGAGATAACACCCCCCCATTACGTCATGCTTCAGAAATGTGGAAAATGGTCCGTTTTCAAATGTTTTATTTTTGAACGTCAGTTCACATTTGTAGGTGGATCATCAGTGTTAGAGCTAAAATTAGCATGTTTAAAGTGATTTTCATGCTTCCAGGGGCTCGGGAAGTTAATTAAATACCATTTGGAGGCATTTAATGTTCGAGCAAAAACGGCTGATTTTCGACAAAAGAGATAACACCCCCCCATTACGTCATGCTTCAGAAATGTGGAAAATGGTCCGTTTTCAAATGTTTTATTTTTGAACGTCAGTTCACATTTGTAGGTGGATCATCAGTGTTAGAGCTAAAATTAGCATGTTTAAAGTGATTTTCATGCTTCCAGGGGCCCAAAACACAAGATTTATGGAATGGTTAAAAGTGCATGAAAATGGCCAATTTACTCACTCTGAGTTCTCAAAAAGGGTTTCTTCACCCCGGGAAGTTAATTAAATACCATTTGGAGGCATTTAATGTTCGAGCAAAAACGGCTGATTTTCGACAAAAGAGATAACACCCCCCCATTACGTCATGCTTCAGAAATGTGGAAAATGGTCCGTTTTCAAATGTTTTATTTTTGAACGTCAGTTCACATTTGTAGGTGGATCATCAGTGTTAGAGCTAAAATTAGCATGTTTAAAGTGATTTTCATGCTTCCAGGGGCTCGGGAAGTTAATTAAATACCATTTGGAGGCATTTAATGTTCGAGCAAAAACGGCTGATTTTCGACAAAAGAGATAACACCCCCCCATTACGTCATGCTTCAGAAATGTGGAAAATGGTCCGTTTTCAAATGTTTTATTTTTGAACGTCAGTTCACATTTGTAGGTGGATCATCAGTGTTAGAGCTAAAATTAGCATGTTTAAAGTGATTTTCATGCTTCCAGGGGCTCGGGAAGTTAATTAAATACCATTTGGAGGCATTTAATGTTCGAGCAAAAACGGCTGATTTTCGACAAAAGAGATAACACCCCCCCATTACGTCATGCTTCAGAAATGTGGAAAATGGTCCGTTTTCAAATGTTTTATTTTTGAACGTCAGTTCACATTTGTAGGTGGATCATCAGTGTTAGAGCTAAAATTAGCATGTTTAAAGTGATTTTCATGCTTCCAGGGGCTCTGGAAGTTAATTAAATACCATTTGGAGGCATTTAATGTTCGAGCAAAAACGGCTGATTTTCGACAAAAGAGATAACACCCCCCCATTACGTCATGCTTCAGAAATGTGGAAAATGGTCCGTTTTCAAATGTTTTATTTTTGAACGTCAGTTCACATTTGTAGGTGGATCATCAGTGTTAGAGCTAAAATTAGCATGTTTAAAGTGATTTTCATGCTTCCAGGGGCTCGGGAAGTTAATTAAATACCATTTGGAGGCATTTAATGTTCGAGCAAAAACGGCTGATTTTCGACAAAAGAGATAACACCCCCCCATTACGTCATGCTTCAGAAATGTGGAAAATGGTCCGTTTTCAAATGTTTTATTTTTGAACGTCAGTTCACATTTGTAGGTGGATCATCAGTGTTAGAGCTAAAATTAGCATGTTTAAAGTGATTTTCATGCTTCCAGGGGCTCGGGAAGTTAATTAAATACCATTTGGAGGCATTTAATGTTCGAGCAAAAACGGCTGATTTTCGACAAAAGAGATAACACCCCCCCATTACGTCATGCTTCAGAAATGTGGAAAATGGTCCGTTTTCAAATGTTTTATTTTTGAACGTCAGTTCACATTTGTAGGTGGATCATCAGTGTTAGAGCTAAAATTAGCATGTTTAAAGTGATTTTCATGCTTCCAGGGGCCCAAAACACAAGATTTATGGAATGGTTAAAAGTGCATGAAAATGGCCAATTTACTCACTCTGAGTTCTCAAAAAGGGTTTCTTCACCCCGGGAAGTTAATTAAATACCATTTGGAGGCATTTAATGTTCGAGCAAAAACGGCTGATTTTCGACAAAAGAGATAACACCCCCCCATTACGTCATGCTTCAGAAATGTGGAAAATGGTCCGTTTTCAAATGTTTTATTTTTGAACGTCAGTTCACATTTGTAGGTGGATCATCAGTGTTAGAGCTAAAATTAGCATGTTTAAAGTGATTTTCATGCTTCCAGGGGCTCGGGAAGTTAATTAAATACCATTTGGAGGCATTTAATGTTCGAGCAAAAACGGCTGATTTTCGACAAAAGAGATAACACCCCCCCATTACGTCATGCTTCAGAAATGTGGAAAATGGTCCGTTTTCAAATGTTTTATTTTTGAACGTCAGTTCACATTTGTAGGTGGATCATCAGTGTTAGAGCTAAAATTAGCATGTTTAAAGTGATTTTCATGCTTCCAGGGGCTCGGGAAGTTAATTAAATACCATTTGGAGGCATTTAATGTTCGAGCAAAAACGGCTGATTTTCGACAAAAGAGATAACACCCCCCCATTACGTCATGCTTCAGAAATGTGGAAAATGGTCCGTTTTCAAATGTTTTATTTTTGAACGTCAGTTCACATTTGTAGGTGGATCATCAGTGTTAGAGCTAAAATTAGCATGTTTAAAGTGATTTTCATGCTTCCAGGGGCTCGGGAAGTTAATTAAATACCATTTGGAGGCATTTAATGTTCGAGCAAAAACGGCTGATTTTCGACAAAAGAGATAACACCCCCCCATTACGTCATGCTTCAGAAATGTGGAAAATGGTCCGTTTTCAAATGTTTTATTTTTGAACGTCAGTTCACATTTGTAGGTGGATCATCAGTGTTAGAGCTAAAATTAGCATGTTTAAAGTGATTTTCATGCTTCCAGGGGCTCGGGAAGTTAATTAAATACCATTTGGAGGCATTTAATGTTCGAGCAAAAACGGCTGATTTTCGACAAAAGAGATAACACCCCCCCATTACGTCATGCTTCAGAAATGTGGAAAATGGTCCGTTTTCAAATGTTTTATTTTTGAACGTCAGTTCACATTTGTAGGTGGATCATCAGTGTTAGAGCTAAAATTAGCATGTTTAAAGTGATTTTCATGCTTCCAGGGGCCCAAAACACAAGATTTATGGAATGGTTAAAAGTGCATGAAAATGGCCAATTTACTCACTCTGAGTTCTCAAAAAGGGTTTCTTCACCCCGGGAAGTTAATTAAATACCATTTGGAGGCATTTAATGTTCGAGCAAAAACGGCTGATTTTCGACAAAAGAGATAACACCCCCCCATTACGTCATGCTTCAGAAATGTGGAAAATGGTCCGTTTTCAAATGTTTTATTTTTGAACGTCAGTTCACATTTGTAGGTGGATCATCAGTGTTAGAGCTAAAATTAGCATGTTTAAAGTGATTTTCATGCTTCCAGGGGCTCGGGAAGTTAATTAAATACCATTTGGAGGCATTTAATGTTCGAGCAAAAACGGCTGATTTTCGACAAAAGAGATAACACCCCCCCATTACGTCATGCTTCAGAAATGTGGAAAATGGTCCGTTTTCAAATGTTTTATTTTTGAACGTCAGTTCACATTTGTAGGTGGATCATCAGTGTTAGAGCTAAAATTAGCATGTTTAAAGTGATTTTCATGCTTCCAGGGGCCCAAAACACAAGATTTATGGAATGGTTAAAAGTGCATGAAAATGGCCAATTTACTCACTCTGAGTTCTCAAAAAGGGTTTCTTCACCCCGGGAAGTTAATTAAATACCATTTGGAGGCATTTAATGTTCGAGCAAAAACGGCTGATTTTCGACAAAAGAGATAACACCCCCCCATTACGTCATGCTTCAGAAATGTGGAAAATGGTCCGTTTTCAAATGTTTTATTTTTGAACGTCAGTTCACATTTGTAGGTGGATCATCAGTGTTAGAGCTAAAATTAGCATGTTTAAAGTGATTTTCATGCTTCCAGGGGCTCGGGAAGTTAATTAAATACCATTTGGAGGCATTTAATGTTCGAGCAAAAACGGCTGATTTTCGACAAAAGAGATAACACCCCCCCCATTACGTCATGCTTCAGAAATGTGGAAAATGGTCCGTTTTCAAATGTTTTATTTTTGAACGTCAGTTCACATTTGTAGGTGGATCATCAGTGTTAGAGCTAAAATTAGCATGTTTAAAGTGATTTTCATGCTTCCAGGGGCTCGGGAAGTTAATTAAATACCATTTGGAGGCATTTAATGTTCGAGCAAAAACGGCTGATTTTCGACAAAAGAGATAACACCCCCCCATTACGTCATGCTTCAGAAATGTGGAAAATGGTCCTTTTTCAAATGTTTTATTTTTGAACGTCAGTTCACATTTGTAGGTGGATCATCAGTGTTAGAGCTAAAATTTGCATGTTTAAAGTGATTTTCATGCTTCCAGGGGCCCAAAACACAAGATTTATGAAATGGTTAAAAGTGCATGAAAATGGCCAATTTACTCACTCTGAGTTCTCAAAAAGGGTTTCTTCACCCCGGGAAGTTAATTAAATACCATTTGGAGGCATTTAATGTTCGAGCAAAAACGGCTGATTTTCGACAAAAGAGATAACACCCCCCCATTACGTCATGCTTCAGAAATGTGGAAAATGGTCAGTTTTCAAATGTTTTATTTTTGAACGTCAGTTCACATTTGTAGGTGGATCATCAGTGTTAGAGCTAAAATTAGCATGTTTAAAGTGATTTTCATGCTTCCAGGGGCTCGGGAAGTTAATTAAATACCATTTGGAGGCATTTAATGTTCGAGCAAAAACGGCTGATTTTCGACAAAAGAGATAACACCCCCCCATTACGTCATGCTTCAGAAATGTGGAAAATGGTCCGTTTTCAAATGTTTTATTTTTGAACGTCAGTTCACATTTGTAGGTGGATCATCAGTGTTAGAGCTAAAATTAGCATGTTTAAAGTGATTTTCATGCTTCCAGGGGCTCGGGAAGTTAATTAAATACCATTTGGAGGCATTTAATGTTCGAGCAAAAACGGCTGATTTTCGACAAAAGAGATAACACCCCCCCATTACGTCATGCTTCAGAAATGTGGAAAATGGTCCGTTTTCAAATGTTTTATTTTTGAACGTCAGTTCACATTTGTAGGTGGATCATCAGTGTTAGAGCTAAAATTAGCATGTTTAAAGTGATTTTCATGCTTCCAGGGGCTCGGGAAGTTAATTAAATACCATTTGGAGGCATTTAATGTTCGAGCAAAAACGGCTGATTTTCGACAAAAGAGATAACACCCCCCCATTACGTCATGCTTCAGAAATGTGGAAAATGGTCCGTTTTCAAATGTTTTATTTTTGAACGTCAGTTCACATTTGTAGGTGGATCATCAGTGTTAGAGCTAAAATTAGCATGTTTAAAGTGATTTTCATGCTTCCAGGGGCCCAAAACACAAGATTTATGGAATGGTTAAAAGTGCATGAAAATGGCCAATTTACTCACTCTGAGTTCTCAAAAAGGGTTTCTTCACCCCGGGAAGTTAATTAAATACCATTTGGAGGCATTTAATGTTCGAGCAAAAACGGCTGATTTTCGACAAAAGAGATAACACCCCCCATTACGTCATGCTTCAGAAATGTGGAAAATGGTCCGTTTTCAAATGTTTTATTTTTGAACGTCAGTTCACATTTGTAGGTGGATCATCAGTGTTAGAGCTAAAATTAGCATGTTTAAAGTGATTTTCATGCTTCCAGGGGCCCAAAACACAAGATTTATGGAATGGTTAAAAGTGCATGAAAATGGCCAATTTACTCACTCTGAGTTCTCAAAAAGGGTTTCTTCACCCCGGGAAGTTAATTAAATACCATTTGGAGGCATTTAATGTTCGAGCAAAAACGGCTGATTTTCGACAAAAGAGATAACACCCCCCCATTACGTCATGCTTCAGAAATGTGGAAAATGGTCCGTTTTCAAATGTTTTATTTTTGAACGTCAGTTCACATTTGTAGGTGGATCATCAGTGTTAGAGCTAAAATTAGCATGTTTAAAGTGATTTTCATGCTTCCAGGGGCCCAAAACACAAGATTTATGGAATGGTTAAAAGTGCATGAAAATGGCCAATTTACTCACTCTGAGTTCTCAAAAAGGGTTTCTTCACCCCGGGAAGTTAATTAAATACCATTTGGAGGCATTTAATGTTCGAGCAAAAACGGCTGATTTTCGACAAAAGAGATAACACCCCCCCATTACGTCATGCTTCAGAAATGTGGAAAATGGTCCGTTTTCAAATGTTTTATTTTTGAACGTCAGTTCACATTTGTAGGTAGATCATCAGTGTTAGAGCTAAAATTAGCATGTTTAAAGTGATTTTCATGCTTCCAGGGGCCCAAAACACAAGATTTATGGAATGGTTAAAAGTGCATGAAAATGGCCAATTTACTCACTCTGAGTTCTCAAAAAGGGTTTCTTCACCCCGGGAAGTTAATTAAATACCATTTGGAGGCATTTAATGTTCGAGCAAAAACGGCTGATTTTCGACAAAAGAGATAACACCCCCCCATTACGTCATGCTTCAGAAATGTGGAAAATGGTCCGTTTTCAAATGTTTTATTTTTGAACGTCAGTTCACATTTGTAGGTGGATCATCAGTGTTAGAGCTAAAATTAGCATGTTTAAAGTGATTTTCATGCTTCCAGGGGCCCAAAACACAAGATTTATGGAATGGTTAAAAGTGCATGAAAATGGCCAATTTACTCACTCTGAGTTCTCAAAAAGGGTTTCTTCACCCCGGGAAGTTAATTAAATACCATTTGGAGGCATTTAATGTTCGAGCAAAAACGGCTGATTTTCGACAAAAGAGATAACACCCCCCCATTACGTCATGCTTCAGAAATGTGGAAAATGGTCCGTTTTCAAATGTTTTATTTTTGAACGTCAGTTCACATTTGTAGGTGGATCATCAGTGTTAGAGCTAAAATTAGCATGTTTAAAGTGATTTTCATGCTTCCAGGGGCTCGGGAAGTTAATTAAATACCATTTGGAGGCATTTAATGTTCGAGCAAAAACGGCTGATTTTCGACAAAAGAGATAACACCCCCCCATTACGTCATGCTTCAGAAATGTGGAAAATGGTCCGTTTTCAAATGTTTTATTTTTGAACGTCAGTTCACATTTGTAGGTGGATCATCAGTGTTAGAGCTAAAATTAGCATGTTTAAAGTGATTTTCATGCTTCCAGGGGCTCGGGAAGTTAATTAAATACCATTTGGAGGCATTTAATGTTCGAGCAAAAACGGCTGATTTTCGACAAAAGAGATAACACCCCCCCATTACGTCATGCTTCAGAAATGTGGAAAATGGTCCGTTTTCAAATGTTTTATTTTTGAACGTCAGTTCACATTTGTAGGTGGATCATCAGTGTTAGAGCTAAAATTAGCATGTTTAAAGTGATTTTCATGCTTCCAGGGGCCCAAAACACAAGATTTATGGAATGGTTAAAAGTGCATGAAAATGGCCAATTTACTCACTCTGAGTTCTCAAAAAGGGTTTCTTCACCCCGGGAAGTTAATTAAATACCATTTGGAGGCATTTAATGTTCGAGCAAAAACGGCTGATTTTCGACAAAAGAGATAACACCCCCCCATTACGTCATGCTTCAGAAATGTGGAAAATGGTCCGTTTTCAAATGTTTTATTTTTGAACGTCAGTTCACATTTGTAGGTGGATCATCAGTGTTAGAGCTAAAATTAGCATGTTTAAAGTGATTTTCATGCTTCCAGGGGCTCGGGAAGTTAATTAAATACCATTTGGAGGCATTTAATGTTCGAGCAAAAACGGCTGATTTTCGACAAAAGAGATAACACCCCCCCATTACGTCATGCTTCAGAAATGTGGAAAATGGTCCGTTTTCAAATGTTTTATTTTTGAACGTCAGTTCACATTTGTAGGTGGATCATCAGTGTTAGAGCTAAAATTAGCATGTTTAAAGTGATTTTCATGCTTCCAGGGGCCCAAAACACAAGATTTATGGAATGGTTAAAAGTGCATGAAAATGGCCAATTTACTCACTCTGAGTTCTCAAAAAGGGTTTCTTCACCCCGGGAAGTTAATTAAATACCATTTGGAGGCATTTAATGTTCGAGCAAAAACGGCTGATTTTCGACAAAAGAGATAACACCCCCCCATTACGTCATGCTTCAGAAATGTGGAAAATGGTCCGTTTTCAAATGTTTTATTTTTGAACGTCAGTTCACATTTGTAGGTGGATCATCAGTGTTAGAGCTAAAATTAGCATGTTTAAAGTGATTTTCATGCTTCCAGGGGCCCAAAACACAAGATTTATGGAATGGTTAAAAGTGCATGAAAATGGCCAATTTACTCACTCTGAGTTCTCAAAAAGGGTTTCTTCACCCCGGGAAGTTAATTAAATACCATTTGGAGGCATTTAATGTTCGAGCAAAAACGGCTGATTTTCGACAAAAGAGATAACACCCCCCCATTACGTCATGCTTCAGAAATGTGGAAAATGGTCCGTTTTCAAATGTTTTATTTTTGAACGTCAGTTCACATTTGTAGGTGGATCATCAGTGTTAGAGCTAAAATTAGCATGTTTAAAGTGATTTTCATGCTTCCAGGGGCTCGGGAAGTTAATTAAATACCATTTGGAGGCATTTAATGTTCGAGCAAAAACGGCTGATTTTCGACAAAAGAGATAACACCCCCCCATTACGTCATGCTTCAGAAATGTGGAAAATGGTCCGTTTTCAAATGTTTTATTTTTGAACGTCAGTTCACATTTGTAGGTGGATCATCAGTGTTAGAGCTAAAATTAGCATGTTTAAAGTGATTTTCATGCTTCCAGGGGCTCGGGAAGTTAATTAAATACCATTTGGAGGCATTTAATGTTCGAGCAAAAACGGCTGATTTTCGACAAAAGAGATAACACCCCTCCATTACGTCATGCTTCAGAAATGTGGAAAATGGTCCATTTTCAAATGTTTTATTTTTGAACGTCAGTTCACATTTGTAGGTGGATCATCAGTGTTAGAGCTAAAATTAGCATGTTTAAAGTGATTTTCATGCTTCCAGGGGCCCAAAACACAAGATTTATGGAATGGTTAAAAGTGCATGAAAATGGCCAATTTACTCACTCTGAGTTCTCAAAAAGGGTTTCTTCACCCCGGGAAGTTAATTAAATACCATTTGGAGGCATTTAATGTTCGAGCAAAAACGGCTGATTTTCGACAAAAGAGATAACACCCCCCCATTACGTCATGCTTCAGAAATGTGGAAAATGGTCCGTTTTCAAATGTTTTATTTTTGAACGTCAGTTCACATTTGTAGGTGGATCATCAGTGTTAGAGCTAAAATTAGCATGTTTAAAGTGATTTTCATGCTTCCAGGGGCTCGGGAAGTTAATTAAATACCATTTGGAGGCATTTAATGTTCGAGCAAAAACGGCTGATTTTCGACAAAAGAGATAACACCCCCCCATTACGTCATGCTTCAGAAATGTGGAAAATGGTCCGTTTTCAAATGTTTTATTTTTGAACGTCAGTTCACATTTGTAGGTGGATCATCAGTGTTAGAGCTAAAATTAGCATGTTTAAAGTGATTTTCATGCTTCCAGGGGCTCGGGAAGTTAATTAAATACCATTTGGAGGCATTTAATGTTCGAGCAAAAACGGCTGATTTTCGACAAAAGAGATAACACCCCCCCATTACGTCATGCTTCAGAAATGTGGAAAATGGTCCGTTTTCAAATGTTTTATTTTTGAACGTCAGTTCACATTTGTAGGTGGATCATCAGTGTTAGAGCTAAAATTAGCATGTTTAAAGTGATTTTCATGCTTCCAGGGGCTCGGGAAGTTAATTAAATACCATTTGGAGGCATTTAATGTTCGAGCAAAAACGGCTGATTTTCGACAAAAGAGATAACACCCCCCCATTACGTCATGCTTCAGAAATGTGGAAAATGGTCCGTTTTCAAATGTTTTATTTTTGAACGTCAGTTCACATTTGTAGGTGGATCATCAGTGTTAGAGCTAAAATTAGCATGTTTAAAGTGATTTTCATGCTTCCAGGGGCTCGGGAAGTTAATTAAATACCATTTGGAGGCATTTAATGTTCGAGCAAAAACGGCTGATTTTCGACAAAAGAGATAACACCCCCCCATTACGTCATGCTTCAGAAATGTGGAAAATGGTCCGTTTTCAAATGTTTTATTTTTGAACGTCAGTTCACATTTGTAGGTGGATCATCAGTGTTAGAGCTAAAATTAGCATGTTTAAAGTGATTTTCATGCTTCCAGGGGCTCGGGAAGTTAATTAAATACCATTTGGAGGCATTTAATGTTCGAGCAAAAACGGCTGATTTTCGACAAAAGAGATAACACCCCCCCATTACGTCATGCTTCAGAAATGTGGAAAATGGTCCGTTTTCAAATGTTTTATTTTTGAACGTCAGTTCACATTTGTAGGTGGATCATCAGTGTTAGAGCTAAAATTAGCATGTTTAAAGTGATTTTCATGCTTCCAGGGGCCCAAAACACAAGATTTATGGAATGGTTAAAAGTGCATGAAAATGGCCAATTTACTCACTCTGAGTTCTCAAAAAGGGTTTCTTCACCCCGGGAAGTTAATTAAATACCATTTGGAGGCATTTAATGTTCGAGCAAAAACGGCTGATTTTCGACAAAAGAGATAACACCCCCCCATTACGTCATGCTTCAGAAATGTGGAAAATTGTCCGTTTTCAAATGTTTTATTTTTGAACGTCAGTTCACATTTGTAGGTGGATCATCAGTGTTAGAGCTAAAATTAGCATGTTTAAAGTGATTTTCATGCTTCCAGGGGCTCGGGAAGTTAATTAAATACCATTTGGAGGCATTTAATGTTCGAGCAAAAACGGCTGATTTTCGACAAAAGAGATAACACCCCCCCATTACGTCATGCTTCAGAAATGTGGAAAATGGTCCGTTTTCAAATGTTTTATTTTTGAACGTCAGTTCACATTTGTAGGTGGATCATCAGTGTTAGAGCTAAAATTAGCATGTTTAAAGTGATTTTCATGCTTCCAGGGGCTCGGGAAGTTAATTAAATACCATTTGGAGGCATTTAATGTTCGAGCAAAAACGGCTGATTTTCGACAAAAGAGATAACACCCCCCCATTACGTCATGCTTCAGAAATGTGGAAAATGGTCCGTTTTCAAATGTTTTATTTTTGAACGTCAGTTCACATTTGTAGGTGGATCATCAGTGTTAGAGCTAAAATTAGCATGTTTAAAGTGATTTTCATGCTTCCAGGGGCTCGGGAAGTTAATTAAATACCATTTGGAGGCATTTAATGTTCGAGCAAAAACGGCTGATTTTCGACAAAAGAGATAACACCCCCCCATTACGTCATGCTTCAGAAATGTGGAAAATGGTCCGTTTTCAAATGTTTTATTTTTGAACGTCAGTTCACATTTGTAGGTGGATCATCAGTGTTAGAGCTAAAATTAGCATGTTTAAAGTGATTTTCATGCTTCCAGGGGCTCGGGAAGTTAATTAAATACCATTTGGAGGCATTTAATGTTCGAGCAAAAACGGCTGATTTTCGACAAAAGAGATAACACCCCCCCATTACGTCATGCTTCAGAAATGTGGAAAATGGTCCGTTTTCAAATGTTTTATTTTTGAACGTCAGTTCACATTTGTAGGTGGATCATCAGTGTTAGAGCTAAAATTAGCATGTTTAAAGTGATTTTCATGCTTCCAGGGGCTCGGAAGTTAATTAAATACCATTTGGAGGCATTTAATGTTCGAGCAAAAACGGCTGATTTTCGACAAAAGAGATAACACCCCCCCATTACGTCATGCTTCAGAAATGTGGAAAATGGTCCGTTTTCAAATGTTTTATTTTTGAACGTCAGTTCACATTTGTAGGTGGATCATCAGTGTTAGAGCTAAAATTAGCATGTTTAAAGTGATTTTCATGCTTCCAGGGGCCCAAAACACAAGATTTATGGAATGGTTAAAAGTGCATGAAAATGGCCAATTTACTCACTCTGAGTTCTCAAAAAGGGTTTCTTCACCCCGGGAAGTTAATTAAATACCATTTGGAGGCATTTAATGTTCGAGCAAAAACGGCTGATTTTCGACAAAAGAGATAACACCCCCCCATTACGTCATGCTTCAGAAATGTGGAAAATGGTCCGTTTTCAAATGTTTTATTTTTGAACGTCAGTTCACATTTGTAGGTGGATCATCAGTGTTAGAGCTAAAATTAGCATGTTTAAAGTGATTTTCATGCTTCCAGGGGCTCGGGAAGTTAATTAAATACCATTTGGAGGCATTTAATGTTCGAGCAAAAACGGCTGATTTTCGACAAAAGAGATAACACCCCCCCATTACGTCATGCTTCAGAAATGTGGAAAATGGTCCGTTTTCAAATGTTTTATTTTTGAACGTCAGTTCACATTTGTAGGTGGATCATCAGTGTTAGAGCTAAAATTAGCATGTTTAAAGTGATTTTCATGCTTCCAGGGGCCCAAAACACAAGATTTATGGAATGGTTAAAAGTGCATGAAAATGGCCAATTTACTCACTCTGAGTTCTCAAAAAGGGTTTCTTCACCCCGGGAAGTTAATTAAATACCATTTGGAGGCATTTAATGTTCGAGCAAAAACGGCTGATTTTCGACAAAAGAGATAACACCCCCCCATTACGTCATGCTTCAGAAATGTGGAAAATGGTCCGTTTTCAAATGTTTTATTTTTGAACGTCAGTTCACATTTGTAGGTGGATCATCAGTGTTAGAGCTAAAATTAGCATGTTTAAAGTGATTTTCATGCTTCCAGGGGCTCGGGAAGTTAATTAAATACCATTTGGAGGCATTTAATGTTCGAGCAAAAACGGCTGATTTTCGACAAAAGAGATAACACCCCCCCATTACGTCATGCTTCAGAAATGTGGAAAATGGTCTGTTTTCAAATGTTTTATTTTTGAACGTCAGTTCACATTTGTAGGTGGATCATCAGTGTTAGAGCTAAAATTAGCATGTTTAAAGTGATTTTCATGCTTCCAGGGGCTCGGGAAGTTAATTAAATACCATTTGGAGGCATTTAATGTTCGAGCAAAAACGGCTGATTTTCGACAAAAGAGATAACACCCCCCCATTACGTCATGCTTCAGAAATGTGGAAAATGGTCCGTTTTCAAATGTTTTATTTTTGAACGTCAGTTCACATTTGTAGGTGGATCATCAGTGTTAGAGCTAAAATTAGCATGTTTAAAGTGATTTTCATGCTTCCAGGGGCCCAAAACACAAGATTTATGGAATGTTTAAAAGTGCATGAAAATGGCCAATTTACTCACTCTGAGTTCTCAAAAAGGGTTTCTTCACCCCGGGAAGTTAATTAAATACCATTTGGAGGCATTTAATGTTCGAGCAAAAACGGCTGATTTCGACAAAAGAGATAACACCCCCCCATTACGTCATGCTTCAGAAATGTGGAAAATGGTCCGTTTTCAAATGTTTTATTTTTGAACGTCAGTTCACATTTGTAGGTGGATCATCAGTGTTAGAGCTAAAATTAGCATGTTTAAAGTGATTTTCATGCTTCCAGGGGCTCGGGAAGTTAATTAAATACCATTTGGAGGCATTTAATGTTCGAGCAAAAACGGCTGATTTTCGACAAAAGAGATAACACCCCCCCATTACGTCATGCTTCAGAAATGTGGAAAATGGTCCGTTTTCAAATGTTTTATTTTTGAACGTCAGTTCACATTTGTAGGTGGATCATCAGTGTTAGAGCTAAAATTAGCATGTTTAAAGTGATTTTCATGCTTCCAGGGGCTCGGGAAGTTAATTAAATACCATTTGGAGGCATTTAATGTTCGAGCAAAAACGGCTGATTTTCGACAAAAGAGATAACACCCCCCCATTACGTCATGCTTCAGAAATGTGGAAAATGGTCCGTTTTCAAATGTTTTATTTTTGAACGTCAGTTCACATTTGTAGGTGGATCATCAGTGTTAGAGCTAAAATTAGCATGTTTAAAGTGATTTTCATGCTTCCAGGGGCTCGGGAAGTTAATTAAATACCATTTGGAGGCATTTAATGTTCGAGCAAAAACGGCTGATTTTCGACAAAAGAGATAACACCCCCCCATTACGTCATGCTTCAGAAATGTGGAAAAAAGTCCGTTTTCAAATGTTTTATTTTTGAACGTCAGTTCACATTTGTAGGTGGATCATCAGTGTTAGAGCTAAAATTAGCATGTTTAAAGTGATTTTCATGCTTCCAGGGGCCCAAAACACAAGATTTATGGAATGGTTAAAAGTGCATGAAAATGGCCAATTTACTCACTCTGAGTTCTCAAAAAGGGTTTCTTCACCCCGGGAAGTTAATTAAATACCATTTGGAGGCATTTAATGTTCGAGCAAAAACGGCTGATTTTCGACAAAAGAGATAACACCCCCCCATTACGTCATGCTTCAGAAATGTGGAAAATGGTCCGTTTTCAAATGTTTTATTTTTGAACGTCAGTTCACATTTGTAGGTGGATCATCAGTGTTAGAGCTAAAATTAGCATGTTTAAAGTGATTTTCATGCTTCCAGGGGCTCGGGAAGTTAATTAAATACCATTTGGAGGCATTTAATGTTCGAGCAAAAACGGCTGATTTTCGACAAAAGAGATAACACCCCCCCATTACGTCATGCTTCAGAAATGTGGAAAATGGTCCGTTTTCAAATGTTTTATTTTTGAACGTCAGTTCACATTTGTAGGTGGATCATCAGTGTTAGAGCTAAAATTAGCATGTTTAAAGTGATTTTCATGCTTCCAGGGGCCCAAAACACAAGATTTATGGAATGGTTAAAAGTGCATGAAAATGGCCAATTTACTCACTCTGAGTTCTCAAAAAGGGTTTCTTCACCCCGGGAAGTTAATTAAATACCATTTGGAGGCATTTAATGTTCGAGCAAAAACGGCTGATTTTCGACAAAAGAGATAACATTACGTCATGCTTCAGAAATGTGGAAAATGGTCCGTTTTCAAATGTTTTATTTTTGAACGTCAGTTCACATTTGTAGGTGGATCATCAGTGTTAGAGCTAAAATTAGCATGTTTAAAGTGATTTTCATGCTTCCAGGGGCCCAAAACACAAGATTTATGGAATGGTTAAAAGTGCATGAAAATGGCCAATTTACTCACTCTGAGTTCTCAAAAAGGGTTTCTTCACCCCGGCAAGTTAATTAAATACCATTTGGAGGCATTTAATGTTCGAGCAAAAACGGCTGATTTTCGACAAAAGAGATAACACCCCCCCATTACGTCATGCTTCAGAAATGTGGAAAATGGTCCGTTTTCAAATGTTTTATTTTTGAACGTCAGTTCACATTTGTAGGTGGATCATCAGTGTTAGAGCTAAAATTAGCATGTTTAAAGTGATTTTCATGCTTCCAGGGGCTCGGGAAGTTAATTAAATACCATTTGGAGGCATTTAATGTTCGAGCAAAAACGGCTGATTTTCGACAAAAGAGATAACACCCCCCC
>NW_028255361.1:0-31019 GCF_964263255.1 Lissotriton vulgaris
AAGAGATAACACCCCCCCATTACGTCATGCTTCAGAAATGTGGAAAATGGTCCGTTTTCAAATGTTTTATTTTTGAACGTCAGTTCACATTTGTAGGTGGATCATCAGTGTTAGAGCTAAAATTAGCATTTTTAAAGTGATTTTCATGCTTCCAGGGGCTCGGGAAGTTAATTAAATACCATTTGGAGGCATTTAATGTTCGAGCAAAAACGGCTGATTTTCGACAAAAGAGATAACACCCCCCCATTACGTCATGCTTCAGAAATGTGGAAAATGGTCCGTTTTCAAATGTTTTATTTTTGAACGTCAGTTCACATTTGTAGGTGGATCATCAGTGTTAGAGCTAAAATTAGCATGTTTAAAGTGATTTTCATGCTTCCAGGGGCTCGGGAAGTTAATTAAATACCATTTGGAGGCATTTAATGTTCGAGCAAAAACGGCTGATTTTCGACAAAAGAGATAACACCCCCCCATTACGTCATGCTTCAGAAATGTGGAAAATGGTCCGTTTTCAAATGTTTTATTTTTGAACGTCAGTTCACATTTGTAGGTGGATCATCAGTGTTAGAGCTAAAATTAGCATGTTTAAAGTGATTTTCATGCTTCCAGGGGCTCGGGAAGTTAATTAAATACCATTTGGAGGCATTTAATGTTCGAGCAAAAACGGCTGATTTTCGACAAAAGAGATAACACCCCCCCATTACGTCATGCTTCAGAAATGTGGAAAATGGTCCGTTTTCAAATGTTTTATTTTTGAACGTCAGTTCACATTTGTAGGTGGATCATCAGTGTTAGAGCTAAAATTAGCATGTTTAAAGTGATTTTCATGCTTCCAGGGGCCCAAAACACAAGATTTATGGAATGGTTAAAAGTGCATGAAAATGGCCAATTTACTCACTCTGAGTTCTCAAAAAGGGTTTCTTCACCCCGGGAAGTTAATTAAATACCATTTGGAGGCATTTAATGTTCGAGCAAAAACGGCTGATTTTCGACAAAAGAGATAACACCCCCCCATTACGTCATGCTTCAGAAATGTGGAAAATGGTCCGTTTTCAAATGTTTCATTTTTGAACGTCAGTTCACATTTGTAGGTGGATCATCAGTGTTAGAGCTAAAATTAGCATGTTTAAAGTGATTTTCATGCTTCCAGGGGCTCGGGAAGTTAATTAAATACCATTTGGAGGCATTTAATGTTCGAGCAAAAACGGCTGATTTTCGACAAAAGAGATAACACCCCCCCATTACGTCATGCTTCAGAAATGTGGAAAATGGTCCGTTTTCAAATGTTTTATTTTTGAACGTCAGTTCACATTTGTAGGTGGATCATCAGTGTTAGAGCTAAAATTAGCATGTTTAAAGTGATTTTCATGCTTCCAGGGGCCCAAAACACAAGATTTATGGAATGGTTAAAAGTGCATGAAAATGGCCAATTTACTCACTCTGAGTTCTCAAAAAGGGTTTCTTCACCCCGGGAAGTTAATTAAATACCATTTGGAGGCATTTAATGTTCGAGCAAAAACGGCTGATTTTCGACAAAAGAGATAACACCCCCCCATTACGTCATGCTTCAGAAATGTGGAAAATGGTCCGTTTTCAAATGTTTTATTTTTGAACGTCAGTTCACATTTGTAGGTGGATCATCAGTGTTAGAGCTAAAATTAGCATGTTTAAAGTGATTTTCATGCTTCCAGGGGCTCGGGAAGTTAATTAAATACCATTTGGAGGCATTTAATGTTCGAGCAAAAACGGCTGATTTTCGACAAAAGAGATAACACCCCCCCATTACGTCATGCTTCAGAAATGTGGAAAATGGTCCGTTTTCAAATGTTTTATTTTTGAACGTCAGTTCACATTTGTAGGTGGATCATCAGTGTTAGAACTAAAATTAGCATGTTTAAAGTGATTTTCATGCTTCCAGGGGCCCAAAACACAAGATTTATGGAATGGTTAAAAGTGCATGAAAATGGCCAATTTACTCACTCTGAGTTCTCAAAAAGGGTTTCTTCACCCCGGGAAGTTAATTAAATACCATTTGGAGGCATTTAATGTTCGAGCAAAAACGGCTGATTTTCGACAAAAGAGATAACACCCCCCCATTACGTCATGCTTCAGAAATGTGGAAAATGGTCCGTTTTCAAATGTTTTATTTTTGAACGTCAGTTCACATTTGTAGGTGGATCATCAGTGTTAGAGCTAAAATTAGCATGTTTAAAGTGATTTTCATGCTTCCAGGGGCTCGGGAAGTTAATTAAATACCATTTGGAGGCATTTAATGTTCGAGCAAAAACGGCTGATTTTCGACAAAAGAGCTAACACCCCCCCATTACGTCATGCTTCAGAAATGTGGAAAATGGTCCGTTTTCAAACTTTTTATTTTTGAACGTCAGTTCACATTTGTAGGTGGATCATCAGTGTTAGAGCTAAAATTAGCATGTTTAAAGTGATTTTCATGCTTCCAGGGGCTCGGGAAGTTAATTAAATACCATTTGGAGGCATTTAATGTTCGAGCAAAAACGGCTGATTTTCGACAAAAGAGATAACACCCCCCCCATTACGTCATGCTTCAGAAATGTGGAAAATGGTCCGTTTTCAAATGTTTTATTTTTGAACGTCAGTTCACATTTGTAGGTGGATCATCAGTGTTAGAGCTAAAATTAGCATGTTTAAAGTGATTTTCATGCTTCCAGGGGCTCGGGAAGTTAATTAAATACCATTTGGAGGCATTTAATGTTCGAGCAAAAACGGCTGATTTTCGACAAAAGAGATAACACCCCCCCATTACGTCATGCTTCAGAAATGTGGAAAATGGTCCGTTTTCAAATGTTTTATTTTTGAACGTCAGTTCACATTTGTAGGTGGATCATCAGTGTTAGAGCTAAAATTAGCATGTTTAAAGTGATTTTCATGCTTCCAGGGGCTCGGGAAGTTAATTAAATACCATTTGGAGGCATTTAATGTTCGAGCAAAAACGGCTGATTTTCGACAAAAGAGATAACACCCCCCCATTACGTCATGCTTCAGAAATGTGGAAAATGGTCCGTTTTCAAATGTTTTATTTTTGAACGTCAGTTCACATTTGTAGGTGGATCATCAGTGTTAGAGCTAAAATTAGCATGTTTAAAGTGATTTTCATGCTTCCAGGGGCTCGGGAAGTTAATTAAATACCATTTGGAGGCATTTAATGTTCGAGCAAAAACGGCTGATTTTCGACAAAAGAGATAACACCCCCCCATTACGTCATGCTTCAGAAATGTGGAAAATGGTCCGTTTTCAAATGTTTTATTTTTGAACGTCAGTTCACATTTGTAGGTGGATCATCAGTGTTAGAGCTAAAATTAGCATGTTTAAAGTGATTTTCATGCTTCCAGGGGCCCAAAACACAAGATTTATGGAATGGTTAAAAGTGCATGAAAATGGCCAATTTACTCACTCTGAGTTCTCAAAAAGGGTTTCTTCACCCCGGGAAGTTAATTAAATACCATTTGGAGGCATTTAATGTTCGAGCAAAAACGGCTGATTTTCGACAAAAGAGATAACACCCCCCCATTACGTCATGCTTCAGAAATGTGGAAATTGGTCCATTTTCAAATGTTTTATTTTTGAACGTCAGTTCACATTTGTAGGTGGATCATCAGTGTTAGAGCTAAAATTAGCATGTTTAAAGTGATTTTCATGCTTCCAGGGGCTCGGGAAGTTAATTAAATACCATTTGGAGGCATTTAATGTTCGAGCAAAAACGGCTGATTTTCGACAAAAGAGATAACACCCCCCCATTACGTCATGCTTCAGAAATGTGGAAAATGGTCCGTTTTCAAATGTTTTATTTTTGAACGTCAGTTCACATTTGTAGGTGGATCATCAGTGTTAGAGCTAAAATTAGCATGTTTAAAGTGATTTTCATGCTTCCAGGGGCTCGGGAAGTTAATTAAATACCATTTGGAGGCATTTAATGTTCGAGCAAAAACGGCTGATTTTCGACAAAAGAGATAACACCCCCCCATTACGTCATGCTTCAGAAATGTGGAAAATGGTCCGTTTTCAAATGTTTTATTTTTGAACGTCAGTTCACATTTGTAGGTGGATCATCAGTGTTAGAGCTAAAATTAGCATGTTTAAAGTGATTTTCATGCTTCCAGGGGCCCAAAACACAAGATTTATGGAATGGTTAAAAGTGCATGAAAATGGCCAATTTACTCACTCTGAGTTCTCAAAAAGGGTTTCTTCACCCCGGGAAGTTAATTAAATACCATTTGGAGGCATTTAATGTTCGAGCAAAAACGGCTGATTTTCGACAAAAGAGCTAACACCCCCCCCATTACGTCATGCTTCAGAAATGTGGAAAATGGTCCGTTTTCAAATGTTTTATTTTTGAACGTCAGTTCACATTTGTAGGTGGATCATCAGTGTTAGAGCTAAAATTAGCATGTTTAAAGTGATTTTCATGCTTCCAGGGGCCCAAAACACAAGATTTATGGAATGGTTAAAAGTGCATGAAAATGGCCAATTTACTCACTCTGAGTTCTCAAAAAGGGTTTCTTCACCCCGGGAAGTTAATTAAATACCATTTGGAGGCATTTAATGTTCGAGCAAAAACGGCTGATTTTCGACAAAAGAGATAACACCCCCCCATTACGTCATGCTTCAGAAATGTGGAAAATGGTCCGTTTTCAAATGTTTTATTTTTGAACGTCAGTTCACATTTGTAGGTGGATCATCAGTGTTAGAGCTAAAATTAGCATGTTTAAAGGGATTTTCATGCTTCCAGGGGCTCGGGAAGTTAATTAAATACCATTTGGAGGCATTTAATGTTCGAGCAAAAACGGCTGATTTTCGACAAAAGAGATAACACCCCCCCATTACGCCATGCTTCAGAAATGTGGAAAATGGTCCGTTTTCAAATGTTTTATTTTTGAACGTCAGTTCACATTTGTAGGTGGATCATCAGTGTTAGAGCTAAAATTAGCATGTTTAAAGTGATTTTCATGCTTCCAGGGGCTCGGGAAGTTAATTAAATACCATTTGGAGGCATTTAATGTTCGAGCAAAAACGGCTGATTTTCGACAAAAGAGATAACACCCCCCCATTACGTCATGCTTCAGAAATGTGGAAAATCGTCCGTTTTCAAATGTTTTATTTTTGAACGTCAGTTCACATTTGTAGGTGGATCATCAGTGTTAGAGCTAAAATTAGCATGTTTAAAGTGATTTTCATGCTTCCAGGGGCCCAAAACACAAGATTTATGGAATGGTTAAAAGTGCATGAAAATGGCCAATTTACTCACTCTGAGTTCTCAAAAAGGGTTTCTTCACCCCGGGAAGTTAATTAAATACCATTTGGAGGCATTTAATGTTCGAGCAAAAACGGCTGATTTTCGACAAAAGAGATAACACCCCCCCATTACGTCATGCTTCAGAAATGTGGAAAATGGTCCGTTTTCAAATGTTTTATTTTTGAACGTCAGTTCACATTTGTAGGTGGATCATCAGTGTTAGAGCTAAAATTAGCATGTTTAAAGTGATTTTCATGCTTCCAGGGGCTCGGGAAGTTAATTAAATACCATTAGGAGGCATTTAATGTTCGAGCAAAAACGGCTGATTTTCGACAAAAGAGATAACACCCCCCCATTACGTCATGCTTCAGAAATGTGGAAAATGGTCCGTTTTCAAATGTTTTATTTTTTGAACGTCAGTTCACATTTGTAGGTGGATCATCAGTGTTAGAGCTAAAATTAGCATGTTTAAAGTGATTTTCATGCTTCCAGGGGCCCAAAACACAAGATTTATGGAATGGTTAAAAGTGCATGAAAATGGCCAATTTACTCACTCTGAGTTCTCAAAAAGGGTTTCTTCACCCCGGGAAGTTAATTAAATACCATTTGGAGGCATTTAATGTTCGAGCAAAAACGGCTGATTTTCGACAAAAGAGATAACACCCCCCCATTACGTCATGCTTCAGAAATGTTGAAAATGGTCCGTTTTCAAATGTTTTATTTTTGAACGTCAGTTCACATTTGTAGGTGGATCATCAGTGTTAGAGCTAAAATTAGCATGTTTAAAGTGATTTTCATGCTTCCAGGGGCTCGGGAAGTTAATTAAATACCATTTGGAGGCATTTAATGTTCGAGCAAAAACGGCTGATTTTCGACAAAAGAGATAACACCCCCATTACGTCATGCTTCAGAAATGTGGAAAATGGTCCGTTTTCAAATGTTTTATTTTTGAACGTCAGTTCACATTTGTAGGTGGATCATCAGTGTTAGAGCTAAAATTAGCATGTTTAAAGTGATTTTCATGCTTCCAGGGGCTCGGGAAGTTAATTAAATACCATTTGGAGGCATTTAATGTTCGAGCAAAAACGGCTGATTTTCGACAAAAGAGATAACACCCCCCCATTACGTCATGCTTCAGAAATGTGGAAAATGGTCAGTTTTCAAATGTTTTATTTTTGAACGCCAGTTCACATTTGTAGGTGGATCATCAGTGTTAGAGCTAAAATTAGCATGTTTAAAGTGATTTTCATGCTTCCAGGGGCTTGGGAAGTTAATTAAATACCATTTGGAGGCATTTAATGTTCGAGCAAAAACGGCTGATTTTCGACAAAAGAGATACCACCCCCCCATTACGTCATGCTTCAGAAATGTGGAAAATGGTCCGTTTTCAAATGTTTTATTTTTGAACGTCAGTTCACATTTGTAGGTGGATCATCAGTGTTAGAGCTAAAATTAGCATGTTTAAAGTGATATTCATGCTTCCAGGGGCTCGGGAAGTTAATTAAATACCATTTGGAGGCATTTAATGTTCGAGCAAAAACGGCTGATTTTCGACAAAAGAGATAACACCCCCCCATTACGTCATGCTTCAGAAATGTGGAAAATGGTCCGTTTTCAAATGTTTTATTTTTGAACGTCAGTTCACATTTGTAGGTGGATCATCAGTGTTAGAGCTAAAATTAGCATGTTTAAAGTGATTTTCATGCTTCCAGGGGCTCGGGAAGTTAATTAAATACCATTTGGAGGCATTTAATGTTCGAGCAAAAACGGCTGATTTTCGACAAAAGAGATAACACCCCCCCATTACGTCATGCTTCAGAAATGTGGAAAATGGTCCGTTTTCAAATGTTTTATTTTTGAACGTCAGTTCACATTTGTAGGTGGATCATCAGTGTTAGAGCTAAAATTAGCATGTTTAAAGTGATTTTCATGCTTCCAGGGGCCCAAAACACAAGATTTATGGAATGGTTAAAAGTGCATGAAAATGGCCAATTTACTCACTCTGAGTTCTCAAAAAGGGTTTCTTCACCCCGGGAAGTTAATTAAATACCATTTGGAGGCATTTAATGTTCGAGCAAAAACGGCTGATTTTCGACAAAAGAGATAACACCCCCCCATTACGTCATGCTTCAGAAATGTGGAAAATGGTCCGTTTTCAAATGTTTTATTTTTGAACGTCAGTTCACATTTGTAGGTGGATCATCAGTGTTAGAGCTAAAATTAGCATGTTTAAAGTGATTTTCATGCTTCCAGGGGCCCAAAACACAAGATTTATGGAATGGTTAAAAGTGCATGAAAATGGCCAATTTACTCACTCTGAGTTCTCAAAAAGGGTTTCTTCACCCCGGGAAGTTAATTAAATACCATTTGGAGGCATTTAATGTTCGAGTAAAAACGGCTGATTTTCGACAAAAGAGCTAACACCCCCCATTACGTCATGCTTCAGAAATGTGGAAAATGGTCCGTTTTCAAATGTTTTATTTTTGAACGTCAGTTCACATTTGTAGGTGGATCATCAGTGTTAGAGCTAAAATTAGCATGTTTAAAGTGATTTTCATGCTTCCAGGGGCTCGGGAAGTTAATTAAATACCATTTGGAGGCATTTAATGTTCGAGCAAAAGCGGCTGATTTTCGACAAAAGAGATAACACCCCCCCATTACGTCATGCTTCAGAAATGTGGAAAATGGTCCGTTTTCAAATGTTTTATTTTTGAACGTCAGTTCACATTTGTAGGTGGATCATCAGTGTTAGAGCTAAAATTAGCATGTTTAAAGTGATTTTCATGCTTCCAGGGGCTCGGGAAGTTAATTAAATACCATTTGGAGGCATTTAATGTTCGAGCAAAAACGGCTGATTTTCGACAAAAGAGATAACACCCCCCCATTACGTCATGCTTCAGAAATGTGAAAAATGGTCCGTTTTCAAATGTTTTATTTTTGAACGTCAGTTCACATTTGTAGGTGGATCATCAGTGTTAGAGCTAAAATTAGCATGTTTAAAGTGATTTTCATGCTTCCAGGGGCCCAAAACACAAGATTTATGGAATGGTTAAAAGTGCATGAAAATGGCCAATTTACTCACTCTGAGTTCTCAAAAAGGGTTTCTTCACCCCGGGAAGTTAATTAAATACCATTTGGAGGCATTTAATGTTCGAGCAAAAACGGCTGATTTTCGACAAAAGAGATAACACCCCCCCATTACGTCATGCTTCAGAAATGTGGAAAATGGTCCGTTTTCAAATGTTTTATTTTTGAACGTCAGTTCACATTTGTAGGTGGATCATCAGTGTTAGAGCTAAAATTAGCATGTTTAAAGTGATTTTCATGCTTCCAGGGGCTCGGGAAGTTAATTAAATACCATTTGGAGGCATTTAATGTTAGAGCAAAAACGGCTGATTTTCGACAAAAGAGATAACACCCCCCCATTACGTCATGCTTCAGAAATGTGGAAAATGGTCCGTTTTCAAATGTTTTATTTTTGAACGTCAGTTCACATTTGTAGGTGGATCATCAGTGTTAGAGCTAAAATTAGCATGTTTAAACTGATTTTCATGCTTCCAGGGGCTCGGGAAGTTAATTAAATACCATTTGGAGGCATTTAATGTTCGAGCAAAAACGGCTGATTTTCGACAAAAGAGATAACACCCCCCCATTACGTCATGCTTCAGAAATGTGGAAAATGGTCCGTTTTCAAATGTTTTATTTTTGAACGTCAGTTCACATTTGTAGGTGGATCATCAGTGTTAGAGCTAAAATTAGCATGTTTAAAGTGATTTTCATGCTTCCAGGGGCCCAAAACACAAGATTTATGGAATGGTTAAAAGTGCATGAAAATGGCCAATTTACTCACTCTGAGTTCTCAAAAAGGGTTTCTTCACCCCGGGAAGTTAATTAAATACCATTTGGAGGCATTTAATTTTCGAGCAAAAACGGCTGATTTTCGACAAAAGAGATAACACCCCCCCATTACGTCATGCTTCAGAAATGTGGAAAATGGTCAGTTTTCAAATGTTTTATTTTTGAACGTCAGTTCACATTTGTAGGTGGATCATCAGTGTTAGAGCTAAAATTAGCATGTTTAAAGTGATTTTCATGCTTCCAGGGGCCCAAAACACAAGATTTATGGAATGGTTAAAAGTGCATGAAAATGGCCAATTTACTCACTCTGAGTTCTCAAAAAGGGTTTCTTCACCCCGGGAAGTTAATTAAATACCATTTGGAGGCATTTAATGTTCGAGCAAAAACGGCTGATTTTCGACAAAAGAGATAACACCCCCCCATTACGTCATGCTTCAGAAATGTGGAAAATGGTCCGTTTTCAAATGTTTTATTTTTGAACGTCAGTTCACATTTGTAGGTGGATCATCAGTGTTAGAGCTAAAATTAGCATGTTTAAAGTGATTTTCATGCTTCCAGGGGCTCGGGAAGTTAATTAAATACCATTTGGAGGCATTTAATGTTCGAGCAAAAACGGCTGATTTTCGACAAAAGAGATAACACCCCCCCATTACGTCATGCTTCAGAAATGTGGAAAATGGTCCGTTTTCAAATGTTTTATTTTTGAACGTCAGTTCACATTTGTAGGTGGATCATCAGTGTTAGAGCTAAAATTAGCATGTTTAAAGTGATTTTCATGCTTCCAGGGGCCCAAAACACAAGATTTATGGAATGGTTAAAAGTGCATGAAAATGGCCAATTTACTCACTCTGAGTTCTCAAAAAGGGTTTCTTCACCCCGGGAAGTTAATTAAATACCATTTGGAGGCATTTAATGTTCGAGCAAAAACGGCTGATTTTCGACAAAAGAGATAACACCCCCCCATTACGTCATGCTTCAGAAATGTTGAAAATGGTCCGTTTTCAAATGTTTTATTTTTGAACGTCAGTTCACATTTGTAGGTGGATCATCAGTGTTAGAGCTAAAATTAGCATGTTTAAAGTGATTTTCATGCTTCCAGGGGCTCGGGAAGTTAATTAAATACCATTTGGAGGCATTTAATGTTCGAGCAAAAACGGCTGATTTTCGACAAAAGAGATAACACCCCCCATTACGTCATGCTTCAGAAATGTGGAAAATGGTCCGTTTTCAAATGTTTTATTTTTGAACGTCAGTTCACATTTGTAGGTGGATCATCAGTGTTAGAGCTAAAATTAGCATGTTTAAAGTGATTTTCATGCTTCCAGGGGCTCGGGAAGTTAATTAAATACCATTTGGAGGCATTTAATGTTCGAG
Organism: Lissotriton vulgaris; assembly: GCF_964263255.1. Classification (NCBI taxonomy): domain Eukaryota; kingdom Metazoa; phylum Chordata; class Amphibia; order Caudata; family Salamandridae; genus Lissotriton; species Lissotriton vulgaris. The sequence continues at coordinate 10,502 of NW_028255361.1, forward strand.
CAAAAACGGCTGATTTTCGACAAAAGAGATAACACCCCCCCATTACGTCATGCTTCAAAAATGTGGAAAATGGTCAGTTTTCAAATGTTTTATTTTTGAACGTCAGTTCACATTTGTAGGTGGATCATCAGTGTTAGAGCTAAAATTAGCATGTTTAAAGTGATTTTCATGCTTCCAGGGGCTCGGGAAGTTAATTAAATACCATTTGGAGGCATTTAATGTTCGAGCAAAAACGGCTGATTTTCGACAAAAGAGATAACACCCCCCCATTACGTCATGCTTCAGAAATGTGGAAAATGGTCCGTTTTCAAATGTTTTATTTTTGAACGTCAGTTCACATTTGTAGGTGGATCATCAGTGTTAGAGCTAAAATTAGCATGTTTAAAGTGATTTTCATGCTTCCAGGGGCTCGGGAAGTTAATTAAATACCATTTGGAGGCATTTAATGTTCGAGCAAAAACGGCTGATTTTCGACAAAAGAGATAACACCCCCCCATTACGTCATGCTTCAGAAATGTGGAAAATGGTCCGTTTTCAAATGTTTTATTTTTGAACGTCAGTTCACATTTGTAGGTGGATCATCAGTGTTAGAGCTAAAATTAGCATGTTTAAAGTGATTTTCATGCTTCCAGGGGCTCGGGAAGTTAATTAAATACCATTTGGAGGCATTTAATGTTCGAGCAAAAACGGCTGATTTTCGACAAAAGAGATAACACCCCCCCCATTACGTCATGCTTCAGAAATGTGGAAAATGGTCCGTTTTCAAATGTTTTATTTTTGAACGTCAGTTCACATTTGTAGGTGGATCATCAGTGTTAGAGCTAAAATTAGCATGTTTAAAGTGATTTTCATGCTTCCAGGGGCCCAAAACACAAGATTTATGGAATGGTTAAAAGTGCATGAAAATGGCCAATTTACTCACTCTGAGTTCTCAAAAAGGGTTTCTTCACCCCGGGAAGTTAATTAAATACCATTTGGAGGCATTTAATGTTCGAGTAAAAACGGCTGATTTTCGACAAAAGAGCTAACACCCCCCCATTACGTCATGCTTCAGAAATGTGGAAAATGGTCCGTTTTCAAATGTTTTATTTTTGAACGTCAGTTCACATTTGTAGGTGGATCATCAGTGTTAGAGCTAAAATTAGCATGTTTAAAGTGATTTTCATGCTTCCAGGGGCTCGGGAAGTTAATTAAATACCATTTGGAGGCATTTAATGTTCGAGCAAAAACGGCTGATTTTCGACAAAAGAGATAACACCCCCCCATTACGTCATGCTTCAGAAATGTGGAAAATGGTCCGTTTTCAAATGTTTTATTTTTGAACGTCAGTTCACATTTGTAGGTGGATCATCAGTGTTAGAGCTAAAATTAGCATGTTTAAAGTGATTTTCATGCTTCCAGGGGCCCAAAACACAAGATTTATGGAATGGTTAAAAGTGCATGAAAATGGCCAATTTACTCACTCTGGGTTCTCAAAAAGGGTTTCTTCACCCCGGGAAGTTAATTAAATACCATTTGGAGGCATTTAATGTTCGAGCAAAAACGGCTGATTTTCGACAAAAGAGATAACACCCCCCCCATTACGTCATGCTTCAGAAATGTGGAAAATGGTCCGTTTTCAAATGTTTTATTTTTGAACGTCAGTTCACATTTGTAGGTGGATCATCAGTGTTAGAGCTAAAATTAGCATGTTTAAAGTGATTTTCATGCTTCCAGGGGCTCGGGAAGTTAATTAAATACCATTTGGAGGCATTTAATGTTCAAGCAAAAACGGCTGATTTTCGACAAAAGAGATAACACCCCCCCATTACGTCATGCTTCAGAAATGTGGAAAATGGTCCGTTTTCAAATGTTTTATTTTTGAACGTCAGTTCACATTTGTAGGTGGATCATCAGTGTTAGAGCTAAAATTAGCATGTTTAAAGTGATTTTCATGCTTCCAGAGGCTCGGGAAGTTAATTAAATACCATTTGGAGGCATTTAATGTTCGAGCAAAAACGGCTGATTTTCGACAAAAGAGATAACACCCCCCCATTACGTCATGCTTCAGAAATGTGGAAAATGGTCCGTTTTCAAATGTTTTATTTTTGAACGTCAGTTCACATTTGTAGGTGGATCATCAGTGTTAGAGCTAAAATTAGCATGTTTAAAGTGATTTTCATGCTTCCAGGGGCTCGGGAAGTTAATTAACCACATCGCTGCTGCCCATTTTCCCCTCCGGTGCTGAAGAATTCAGATTTACATAGTTTCATGACGAGCTCAGCTCGTCATCAGCACAGCTCCACTGTGCCTCATGACGAGCTGAGCTCGTCATGAGCATGGAAAGGGTTAAATACCATTTGGAGGCATTTAATGTTCGAGCAAAAACGGCTGATTTTCGACAAAAGAGATAACACCCCCCCATTACGTCATGCTTCAGAAATGTGGAAAATGGTCCGTTTCCAAATGTTTTATTTTTGAACGTCAGTTCACATTTGTAGGTGGATCATCAGTGTTAGAGCTAAAATTAGCATGTTTAAAGTGATTTTCATGCTTCCAGGGGCCCAAAACACAAGATTTATGGAATGGTTAAAAGTGCATGAAAATGGCCAATTTACTCACTCTGAGTTCTCAAAAAGGGTTTCTTCACCCCGGGAAGTTAATTAAATACCATTTGGAGGCATTTAATGTTCGAGCAAAAACGGCTGATTTTCGACAAAAGAGATAACACCCCCCCATTACGTCATGCTTCAGAAATGTGGAAAATGGTCCGTTTTCAAATGTTTTATTTTTGAACGTCAGTTCACATTTGTAGGTGGATCATCAGTGTTAGAGCTAAAATTAGCATGTTTAAAGTGATTTTCATGCTTCCAGGGGCTCGGGAAGTTAATTAAATACCATTTGGAGGCATTTAATGTTCGAGCAAAAACGGCTGATTTTCGACAAAAGAGATAACACCCCCCCATTACGTCATGCTTCAGAAATGTGGAAAATGGTCCGTTTTCAAATGTTTTATTTTTGAACGTCAGTTCACATTTGTAGGTGGATCATCAGTGTTAGAGCTAAAATTAGCATGTTTAAAGTGATTTTCATGCTTCCAGGGGCTCGGGAAGTTAATTAAATACCATTTGGAGGCATTTAATGTTCGAGCAAAAACGGCTGATTTTCGACAAAAGAGATAACACCCCCCCATTACGTCATGCTTCAGAAATGTGGAAAATGGTCCGTTTTCAAATGTTTTATTTTTGAACGTCAGTTCACATTTGTAGGTGGATCATCAGTGTTAGAGCTAAAATTAGCATGTTTAAAGTGATTTTCATGCTTCCAGGGGCTCGGGAAGTTAATTAAATACCATTTGGAGGCATTTAATGTTCGAGCAAAAACGGCTGATTTTCGACAAAAGAGATAACACCCCCCCATTACGTCATGCTTCAGAAATGTGGAAAATGGTCCGTTTTCAAATGTTTTATTTTTGAACGTCAGTTCACATTTGTAGGTGGATCATCAGTGTTAGAGCTAAAATTAGCATGTTTAAAGTGATTTTCATGCTTCCAGGGGCCCAAAACACAAGATTTATGGAATGGTTAAAAGTGCATGAAAATGGCCAATTTACTCACTCTGAGTTTTCAAAAAGGGTTTCTTCACCCCGGGAAGTTAATTAAATACCATTTGGAGGCATTTAATGTTCGAGCAAAAACGGCTGATTTTCGACAAAAGAGATAACACCCCCCCATTACGTCATGCTTCAGAAATGTGGAAAATGGTCCGTTTTCAAATGTTTTATTTTTGAACGTCAGTTCACATTTGTAGGTGGATCATCAGTGTTAGAGCTAAAATTAGCATGTTTAAAGTGATTTTCATGCTTCCAGGGGCTCGGGAAGTTAATTAAATACCATTTGGAGGCATTTAATGTTCGAGCAAAAACGGCTGATTTTCGACAAAAGAGATAACACCCCCCCATTACGTCATGCTTCAGAAATGTGGAAAATGGTCCGTTTTCAAATGTTTTATTTTTGAACGTCAGTTCACATTTGTAGGTGGATCATCAGTGTTAGAGCTAAAATTAGCATGTTTAAAGTGATTTTCATGCTTCCAGGGGCCCAAAACACAAGATTTATGGAATGGTTAAAAGTGCATGAAAATGGCCAATTTACTCACTCTGAGTTCTCAAAAAGGGTTTCTTCACCCCGGGAAGTTAATTAAATACCATTTGGAGGCATTTAATGTTCGAGCAAAAACGGCTGATTTTCGACAAAAGAGATAACACCCCCCCATTACGTCATGCTTCAGAAATGTGGAAAATGGTCCGTTTTCAAATGTTTTATTTTTGAACGTCAGTTCACATTTGTAGGTGGATCATCAGTGTTAGAGCTAAAATTAGCATGTTTAAAGTGATTTTCATGCTTCCAGGGGCCCAAAACACAAGATTTATGGAATGGTTAAAAGTGCATGAAAATGGCCAATTTACTCACTCTGAGTTCTCAAAAAGGGTTTCTTCACCCCGGGAAGTTAATTAAATACCATTTGGAGGCATTTAATGTTCGAGCAAAAACGGCTGATTTTCGACAAAAGAGCTAACACCCCCCCCATTACGTCATGCTTCAGAAATGTGGAAAATGGTCCGTTTTCAAATGTTTTATTTTTGAACGTCAGTTCACATTTGTAGGTGGATCATCAGTGTTAGAGCTAAAATTAGCATGTTTAAAGTGATTTTCATGCTTCCAGGGGCCCAAAACACAAGATTTATGGAATGGTTAAAAGTGCATGAACATGGCCAATTTACTCACTCTGAGTTCTCAAAAAGGGTTTCTTCACCCCGGGAAGTTAATTAAATACCATTTGGAGGCATTTAATGTTCGAGCAAAAACGGCTGATTTTCGACAAAAGAGATAACACCCCCCCATTACGTCATGCTTCAGAAATGTGGAAAATGGTCCGTTTTCAAATGTTTTATTTTTGAACGTCAGTTCACATTTGTAGGTGGATCATCAGTGTTAGAGCTAAAATTAGCATGTTTAAAGTGATTTTCATGCTTCCAGGGGCTCGGGAAGTTAATTAAATACCATTTGGAGGCATTTAATGTTCGAGCAAAAACGGCTGATTTTCGACAAAAGAGATAACACGACCCCATTACGCCATGCTTCAGAAATGTGGAAAATGGTCCGTTTTCAAATGTTTTATTTTTGAACGTCAGTTCACATTTGTAGGTGGATCATCAGTGTTAGAGCTAAAATTAGCATGTTTAAAGTGATTTTCATGCTTCCAGGGGCTCGGGAAGTTAATTAAATACCATTTGGAGGCATTTAATGTTCGAGCAAAAACGGCTGATTTTCGACAAAAGAGATAACACCCCCCCATTACGTCATGCTTCAGAAATGTGGAAAATGGTCCGTTTTCAAATGTTTTATTTTTGAACGTCAGTTCACATTTGTAGGTGGATCATCAGTGTTAGAGCTAAAATTAGCATGTTTAAAGTGATTTTCATGCTTCCAGGGGCCCAAAACACAAGATTTATGGAATGGTTAAAAGTGCATGAAAATGGCCAATTTACTCACTCTGAGTTCTCAAAAAGGGTTTCTTCACCCCGGGAAGTTAATTAAATACCATTTGGAGGCATTTAATGTTCGAGCAAAAACGGCTGATTTTCGACAAAAGAGATAACACCCCCCCATTACGTCATGCTTCAGAAATGTGGAAAATGGTCCGTTTTCAAATGTTTTATTTTTGAACGTCAGTTCACATTTGTAGGTGGATCATCAGTGTTAGAGCTAAAATTAGCATGTTTAAAGTGATTTTCATGCTTCTTGGGGCCCAAAACACAAGATTTATGGAATGGTTAAAAGTGCATGAAAATGGCCAATTTACTCACTCTGAGTTCTCAAAAAGGGTTTCTTCACCCCGGGAAGTTAATTAAATACCATTTGGAGGCATTTAATGTTCGAGCAAAAACGGCTGATTTTCGACAAAAGAGATAACACCCCCCCATTACGTCATGCTTCAGAAATGTGGAAATTGGTCCGTTTTCAAATGTTTTATTTTTGAACGTCAGTTCACATTTGTAGGTGGATCATCAGTGTTAGAGCTAAAATTAGCATGTTTAAAGTGATTTTCATGCTTCCAGGGGCTCGGGAAGTTAATTAAATACCATTTGGAGGCATTTAATGTTCGAGCAAAAACGGCTGATTTTCGACAAAAGAGATAACACCCCCCCATTACGTCATGCTTCAGAAATGTGGAAAATGGTCCGTTTTCAAATGTTTTATTTTTGAACGTCAGTTCACATTTGTAGGTGGATCATCAGTGTTAGAGCTAAAATTAGCATGTTTAAAGTGATTTTCATGCTTCCAGGGGCCCAAAACACAAGATTTATGGAATGGTTAAAAGTGCATGAAAATGGCCAATTTACTCACTCTGAGTTCTCAAAAAGGGTTTCTTCACCCCGGGAAGTTAATTAAATACCATTTGGAGGCATTTAATGTTCGAGCAAAAACGGCTGATTTTCGACAAAAGAGATAACACCCCCCCATTACGTCATGCTTCAGAAATGTGGAAAATGGTCCGTTTTCAAATGTTTTATTTTTGAACGTCAGTTCACATTTGTAGGTGGATCATCAGTGTTAGAGCTAAAATTAGCATTTTTAAAGTGATTTTCATGCTTCCAGGGGCTCGGGAAGTTAATTAAATACCATTTGGAGGCATTTAATGTTCGAGCAAAAACGGCTGATTTTCGACAAAAGAGATAACACCCCCCCATTACGTCATGCTTCAGAAATGTGGAAAATGGTCCGTTTTCAAATGTTTTATTTTTGAACGTCAGTTCACATTTGTAGGTGGATCATCAGTGTTAGAGCTAAAATTAGCATGTTTAAAGTGATTTTCATGCTTCCAGGGGCTCGGGAAGTTAATTAAATACCATTTGGAGGCATTTAATGTTCGAGCAAAAACGGCTGATTTTCGACAAAAGAGATAACACCCCCCCATTACGTCATGCTTCAGAAATGTGGAAAATGGTCCGTTTTCAAATGTTTTATTTTTGAACGTCAGTTCACATTTGTAGGTGGATCATCAGTGTTAGAGCTAAAATTAGCATGTTTAAAGTGATTTTCATGCTTCCAGGGGCTCGGGAAGTTAATTAAATACCATTTGGAGGCATTTAATGTTCGAGCAAAAACGGCTGATTTTCGACAAAAGAGATAACACCCCCCCATTACGTCATGCTTCAGAAATGTGGAAAATGGTCCGTTTTCAAATGTTTTATTTTTGAACGTCAGTTCACATTTGTAGGTGGATCATCAGTGTTAGAGCTAAAATTAGCATGTTTAAAGTGATTTTCATGCTTCCAGGGGCCCAAAACACAAGATTTATGGAATGGTTAAAAGTGCATGAAAATGGCCAATTTACTCACTCTGAGTTCTCAAAAAGGGTTTCTTCACCCCGGGAAGTTAATTAAATACCATTTGGAGGCATTTAATGTTCGAGCAAAAACGGCTGATTTTCGACAAAAGAGATAACACCCCCCCATTACGTCATGCTTCAGAAATGTGGAAAATGGTCCGTTTTCAAATGTTTCATTTTTGAACGTCAGTTCACATTTGTAGGTGGATCATCAGTGTTAGAGCTAAAATTAGCATGTTTAAAGTGATTTTCATGCTTCCAGGGGCTCGGGAAGTTAATTAAATACCATTTGGAGGCATTTAATGTTCGAGCAAAAACGGCTGATTTTCGACAAAAGAGATAACACCCCCCCATTACGTCATGCTTCAGAAATGTGGAAAATGGTCCGTTTTCAAATGTTTTATTTTTGAACGTCAGTTCACATTTGTAGGTGGATCATCAGTGTTAGAGCTAAAATTAGCATGTTTAAAGTGATTTTCATGCTTCCAGGGGCCCAAAACACAAGATTTATGGAATGGTTAAAAGTGCATGAAAATGGCCAATTTACTCACTCTGAGTTCTCAAAAAGGGTTTCTTCACCCCGGGAAGTTAATTAAATACCATTTGGAGGCATTTAATGTTCGAGCAAAAACGGCTGATTTTCGACAAAAGAGATAACACCCCCCCATTACGTCATGCTTCAGAAATGTGGAAAATGGTCCGTTTTCAAATGTTTTATTTTTGAACGTCAGTTCACATTTGTAGGTGGATCATCAGTGTTAGAGCTAAAATTAGCATGTTTAAAGTGATTTTCATGCTTCCAGGGGCTCGGGAAGTTAATTAAATACCATTTGGAGGCATTTAATGTTCGAGCAAAAACGGCTGATTTTCGACAAAAGAGATAACACCCCCCCATTACGTCATGCTTCAGAAATGTGGAAAATGGTCCGTTTTCAAATGTTTTATTTTTGAACGTCAGTTCACATTTGTAGGTGGATCATCAGTGTTAGAACTAAAATTAGCATGTTTAAAGTGATTTTCATGCTTCCAGGGGCCCAAAACACAAGATTTATGGAATGGTTAAAAGTGCATGAAAATGGCCAATTTACTCACTCTGAGTTCTCAAAAAGGGTTTCTTCACCCCGGGAAGTTAATTAAATACCATTTGGAGGCATTTAATGTTCGAGCAAAAACGGCTGATTTTCGACAAAAGAGATAACACCCCCCCATTACGTCATGCTTCAGAAATGTGGAAAATGGTCCGTTTTCAAATGTTTTATTTTTGAACGTCAGTTCACATTTGTAGGTGGATCATCAGTGTTAGAGCTAAAATTAGCATGTTTAAAGTGATTTTCATGCTTCCAGGGGCTCGGGAAGTTAATTAAATACCATTTGGAGGCATTTAATGTTCGAGCAAAAACGGCTGATTTTCGACAAAAGAGCTAACACCCCCCCATTACGTCATGCTTCAGAAATGTGGAAAATGGTCCGTTTTCAAACTTTTTTTTTTTGAACGTCAGTTCACATTTGTAGGTGGATCATCAGTGTTAGAGCTAAAATTAGCATGTTTAAAGTGATTTTCATGCTTCCAGGGGCTCGGGAAGTTAATTAAATACCATTTGGAGGCATTTAATGTTCGAGCAAAAACGGCTGATTTTCGACAAAAGAGATAACACCCCCCCCATTACGTCATGCTTCAGAAATGTGGAAAATGGTCCGTTTTCAAATGTTTTATTTTTGAACGTCAGTTCACATTTGTAGGTGGATCATCAGTGTTAGAGCTAAAATTAGCATGTTTAAAGTGATTTTCATGCTTCCAGGGGCTCGGGAAGTTAATTAAATACCATTTGGAGGCATTTAATGTTCGAGCAAAAACGGCTGATTTTCGACAAAAGAGATAACACCCCCCCATTACGTCATGCTTCAGAAATGTGGAAAATGGTCCGTTTTCAAATGTTTTATTTTTGAACGTCAGTTCACATTTGTAGGTGGATCATCAGTGTTAGAGCTAAAATTAGCATGTTTAAAGTGATTTTCATGCTTCCAGGGGCTCGGGAAGTTAATTAAATACCATTTGGAGGCATTTAATGTTCGAGCAAAAACGGCTGATTTTCGACAAAAGAGATAACACCCCCCCATTACGTCATGCTTCAGAAATGTGGAAAATGGTCCGTTTTCAAATGTTTTATTTTTGAACGTCAGTTCACATTTGTAGGTGGATCATCAGTGTTAGAGCTAAAATTAGCATGTTTAAAGTGATTTTCATGCTTCCAGGGGCTCGTGAAGTTAATTAAATACCATTTGGAGGCATTTAATGTTCGAGCAAAAACGGCTGATTTTCGACAAAAGAGATAACACCCCCCCATTACGTCATGCTTCAGAAATGTGGAAAATGGTCCGTTTTCAAATGTTTTATTTTTGAACGTCAGTTCACATTTGTAGGTGGATCATCAGTGTTAGAGCTAAAATTAGCATGTTTAAAGTGATTTTCATGCTTCCAGGGGCCCAAAACACAAGATTTATGGAATGGTTAAAAGTGCATGAAAATGGCCAATTTACTCACTCTGAGTTCTCAAAAAGGGTTTCTTCACCCCGGGAAGTTAATTAAATACCATTTGGAGGCATTTAATGTTCGAGCAAAAACGGCTGATTTTCGACAAAAGAGATAACACCCCCCCATTACGTCATGCTTCAGAAATGTGGAAATTGGTCCATTTTCAAATGTTTTATTTTTGAACGTCAGTTCACATTTGTAGGTGGATCATCAGTGTTAGAGCTAAAATTAGCATGTTTAAAGTGATTTTCATGCTTCCAGGGGCTCGGGAAGTTAATTAAATACCATTTGGAGGCATTTAATGTTCGAGCAAAAACGGCTGATTTTCGACAAAAGAGATAACACCCCCCCATTACGTCATGCTTCAGAAATGTGGAAAATGGTCCGTTTTCAAATGTTTTATTTTTGAACGTCAGTTCACATTTGTAGGTGGATCATCAGTGTTAGAGCTAAAATTAGCATGTTTAAAGTGATTTTCATGCTTCCAGGGGCTCGGGAAGTTAATTAAATACCATTTGGAGGCATTTAATGTTCGAGCAAAAACGGCTGATTTTCGACAAAAGAGATAACACCCCCCCATTACGTCATGCTTCAGAAATGTGGAAAATGGTCCGTTTTCAAATGTTTTATTTTTGAACGTCAGTTCACATTTGTAGGTGGATCATCAGTGTTAGAGCTAAAATTAGCATGTTTAAAGTGATTTTCATGCTTCCAGGGGCCCAAAACACAAGATTTATGGAATGGTTAAAAGTGCATGAAAATGGCCAATTTACTCACTCTGAGTTCTCAAAAAGGGTTTCTTCACCCCGGGAAGTTAATTAAATACCATTTGGAGGCATTTAATGTTCGAGCAAAAACGGCTGATTTTCGACAAAAGAGCTAACACCCCCCCCATTACGTCATGCTTCAGAAATGTGGAAAATGGTCCGTTTTCAAATGTTTTATTTTTGAACGTCAGTTCACATTTGTAGGTGGATCATCAGTGTTAGAGCTAAAATTAGCATGTTTAAAGTGATTTTCATGCTTCCAGGGGCCCAAAACACAAGATTTATGGAATGGTTAAAAGTGCATGAAAATGGCCAATTTACTCACTCTGAGTTCTCAAAAAGGGTTTCTTCACCCCGGGAAGTTAATTAAATACCATTTGGAGGCATTTAATGTTCGAGCAAAAACGGCTGATTTTCGACAAAAGAGATAACACCCCCCCATTACGTCATGCTTCAGAAATGTGGAAAATGGTCCGTTTTCAAATGTTTTATTTTTGAACGTCAGTTCACATTTGTAGGTGGATCATCAGTGTTAGAGCTAAAATTAGCATGTTTAAAGTGATTTTCATGCTTCCAGGGGCTCGGGAAGTTAATTAAATACCATTTGGAGGCATTTAATGTTCGAGCAAAAACGGCTGATTTTCGACAAAAGAGATAACACCCCCCCATTACGCCATGCTTCAGAAATGTGGAAAATGGTCCGTTTTCAAATGTTTTATTTTTGAACGTCAGTTCACATTTGTAGGTGGATCATCAGTGTTAGAGCTAAAATTAGCATGTTTAAAGTGATTTTCATGCTTCCAGGGGCTCGGGAAGTTAATTAAATACCATTTGGAGGCATTTAATGTTCGAGCAAAAACGGCTGATTTTCGACAAAAGAGATAACACCCCCCCATTACGTCATGCTTCAGAAATGTGGAAAATCGTCCGTTTTCAAATGTTTTATTTTTGAACGTCAGTTCACATTTGTAGGTGGATCATCAGTGTTAGAGCTAAAATTAGCATGTTTAAAGTGATTTTCATGCTTCCAGGGGCCCAAAACACAAGATTTATGGAATGGTTAAAAGTGCATGAAAATGGCCAATTTACTCACTCTGAGTTCTCAAAAAGGGTTTCTTCACCCCGGGAAGTTAATTAAATACCATTTGGAGGCATTTAATGTTCGAGCAAAAACGGCTGATTTTCGACAAAAGAGATAACACCCCCCCATTACGTCATGCTTCAGAAATGTGGAAAATGGTCCGTTTTCAAATGTTTTATTTTTGAACGTCAGTTCACATTTGTAGGTGGATCATCAGTGTTAGAGCTAAAATTAGCATGTTTAAAGTGATTTTCATGCTTCCAGGGGCTCGGGAAGTTAATTAAATACCATTAGGAGGCATTTAATGTTCGAGCAAAAACGGCTGATTTTCGACAAAAGAGATAACACCCCCCCATTACGTCATGCTTCAGAAATGTGGAAAATGGTCCGTTTTCAAATGTTTTATTTTTTGAACGTCAGTTCACATTTGTAGGTGGATCATCAGTGTTAGAGCTAAAATTAGCATGTTTAAAGTGATTTTCATGCTTCCAGGGGCCCAAAACACAAGATTTATGGAATGGTTAAAAGTGCATGAAAATGGCCAATTTACTCACTCTGAGTTCTCAAAAAGGGTTTCTTCACCCCGGGAAGTTAATTAAATACCATTTGGAGGCATTTAATGTTCGAGCAAAAACGGCTGATTTTCGACAAAAGAGATAACACCCCCCCATTACGTCATGCTTCAGAAATGTTGAAAATGGTCCGTTTTCAAATGTTTTATTTTTGAACGTCAGTTCACATTTGTAGGTGGATCATCAGTGTTAGAGCTAAAATTAGCATGTTTAAAGTGATTTTCATGCTTCCAGGGGCTCGGGAAGTTAATTAAATACCATTTGGAGGCATTTAATGTTCGAGCAAAAACGGCTGATTTTCGACAAAAGAGATAACACCCCCATTACGTCATGCTTCAGAAATGTGGAAAATGGTCCGTTTTCAAATGTTTTATTTTTGAACGTCAGTTCACATTTGTAGGTGGATCATCAGTGTTAGAGCTAAAATTAGCATGTTTAAAGTGATTTTCATGCTTCCAGGGGCTCGGGAAGTTAATTAAATACCATTTGGAGGCATTTAATGTTCGAGCAAAAACGGCTGATTTTCGACAAAAGAGATAACACCCCCCCATTACGTCATGCTTCAGAAATGTGGAAAATGGTCAGTTTTCAAATGTTTTATTTTTGAACGCCAGTTCACATTTGTAGGTGGATCATCAGTGTTAGAGCTAAAATTAGCATGTTTAAAGTGATTTTCATGCTTCCAGGGGCTTGGGAAGTTAATTAAATACCATTTGGAGGCATTTAATGTTCGAGCAAAAACGGCTGATTTTCGACAAAAGAGATACCACCCCCCCATTACGTCATGCTTCAGAAATGTGGAAAATGGTCCGTTTTCAAATGTTTTATTTTTGAACGTCAGTTCACATTTGTAGGTGGATCATCAGTGTTAGAGCTAAAATTAGCATGTTTAAAGTGATATTCATGCTTCCAGGGGCTCGGGAAGTTAATTAAATACCATTTGGAGGCATTTAATGTTCGAGCAAAAACGGCTGATTTTCGACAAAAGAGATAACACCCCCCCATTACGTCATGCTTCAGAAATGTGGAAAATGGTCCGTTTTCAAATGTTTTATTTTTGAACGTCAGTTCACATTTGTAGGTGGATCATCAGTGTTAGAGCTAAAATTAGCATGTTTAAAGTGATTTTCATGCTTCCAGGGGCTCGGGAAGTTAATTAAATACCATTTGGAGGCATTTAATGTTCGAGCAAAAACGGCTGATTTTCGACAAAAGAGATAACACCCCCCCATTACGTCATGCTTCAGAAATGTGGAAAATGGTCCGTTTTCAAATGTTTTATTTTTGAACGTCAGTTCACATTTGTAGGTGGATCATCAGTGTTAGAGCTAAAATTAGCATGTTTAAAGTGATTTTCATGCTTCCAGGGGCCCAAAACACAAGATTTATGGAATGGTTAAAAGTGCATGAAAATGGCCAATTTACTCACTCTGAGTTCTCAAAAAGGGTTTCTTCACCCCGGGAAGTTAATTAAATACCATTTGGAGGCATTTAATGTTCGAGCAAAAACGGCTGATTTTCGACAAAAGAGATAACACCCCCCCATTACGTCATGCTTCAGAAATGTGGAAAATGGTCCGTTTTCAAATGTTTTATTTTTGAACGTCAGTTCACATTTGTAGGTGGATCATCAGTGTTAGAGCTAAAATTAGCATGTTTAAAGTGATTTTCATGCTTCCAGGGGCCCAAAACACAAGATTTATGGAATGGTTAAAAGTGCATGAAAATGGCCAATTTACTCACTCTGAGTTCTCAAAAAGGGTTTCTTCACCCCGGGAAGTTAATTAAATACCATTTGGAGGCATTTAATGTTCGAGTAAAAACGGCTGATTTTCGACAAAAGAGCTAACACCCCCCATTACGTCATGCTTCAGAAATGTGGAAAATGGTCCGTTTTCAAATGTTTTATTTTTGAACGTCAGTTCACATTTGTAGGTGGATCATCAGTGTTAGAGCTAAAATTAGCATGTTTAAAGTGATTTTCATGCTTCCAGGGGCTCGGGAAGTTAATTAAATACCATTTGGAGGCATTTAATGTTCGAGCAAAAACGGCTGATTTTCGACAAAAGAGATAACACCCCCCCATTACGTCATGCTTCAGAAATGTGAAAAATGGTCCGTTTTCAAATGTTTTATTTTTGAACGTCAGTTCACATTTGTAGGTGGATCATCAGTGTTAGAGCTAAAATTAGCATGTTTAAAGTGATTTTCATGCTTCCAGGGGCCCAAAACACAAGATTTATGGAATGGTTAAAAGTGCATGAAAATGGCCAATTTACTCACTCTGAGTTCTCAAAAAGGGTTTCTTCACCCCGGGAAGTTAATTAAATACCATTTGGAGGCATTTAATGTTCGAGCAAAAACGGCTGATTTTCGACAAAAGAGATAACACCCCCCCATTACGTCATGCTTCAGAAATGTGGAAAATGGTCCGTTTTCAAATGTTTTATTTTTGAACGTCAGTTCACATTTGTAGGTGGATCATCAGTGTTAGAGCTAAAATTAGCATGTTTAAAGTGATTTTCATGCTTCCAGGGGCTCGGGAAGTTAATTAAATACCATTTGGAGGCATTTAATGTTAGAGCAAAAACGGCTGATTTTCGACAAAAGAGATAACACCCCCCCATTACGTCATGCTTCAGAAATGTGGAAAATGGTCCGTTTTCAAATGTTTTATTTTTGAACGTCAGTTCACATTTGTAGGTGGATCATCAGTGTTAGAGCTAAAATTAGCATGTTTAAACTGATTTTCATGCTTCCAGGGGCTCGGGAAGTTAATTAAATACCATTTGGAGGCATTTAATGTTCGAGCAAAAACGGCTGATTTTCGACAAAAGAGATAACACCCCCCCATTACGTCATGCTTCAGAAATGTGGAAAATGGTCCGTTTTCAAATGTTTTATTTTTGAACGTCAGTTCACATTTGTAGGTGGATCATCAGTGTTAGAGCTAAAATTAGCATGTTTAAAGTGATTTTCATGCTTCCAGGGGCCCAAAACACAAGATTTATGGAATGGTTAAAAGTGCATGAAAATGGCCAATTTACTCACTCTGAGTTCTCAAAAAGGGTTTCTTCACCCCGGGAAGTTAATTAAATACCATTTGGAGGCATTTAATTTTCGAGCAAAAACGGCTGATTTTCGACAAAAGAGATAACACCCCCCCATTACGTCATGCTTCAGAAATGTGGAAAATGGTCAGTTTTCAAATGTTTTATTTTTGAACGTCAGTTCACATTTGTAGGTGGATCATCAGTGTTAGAGCTAAAATTAGCATGTTTAAAGTGATTTTCATGCTTCCAGGGGCCCAAAACACAAGATTTATGGAATGGTTAAAAGTGCATGAAAATGGCCAATTTACTCACTCTGAGTTCTCAAAAAGGGTTTCTTCACCCCGGGAAGTTAATTAAATACCATTTGGAGGCATTTAATGTTCGAGCAAAAACGGCTGATTTTCGACAAAAGAGATAACACCCCCCCATTACGTCATGCTTCAGAAATGTGGAAAATGGTCCGTTTTCAAATGTTTTATTTTTGAACGTCAGTTCACATTTGTAGGTGGATCATCAGTGTTAGAGCTAAAATTAGCATGTTTAAAGTGATTTTCATGCTTCCAGGGGCTCTGGAAGTTAATTAAATACCATTTGGAGGCATTTAATGTTCGAGCAAAAACGGCTGATTTTCGACAAAAGAGATAACACCCCCCCATTACGTCATGCTTCAGAAATGTGGAAAATGGTCCGTTTTCAAATGTTTTATTTTTGAACGTCAGTTCACATTTGTAGGTGGATCATCAGTGTTAGAGCTAAAATTAGCATGTTTAAAGTGATTTTCATGCTTCCAGGGGCCCAAAACACAAGATTTATGGAATGGTTAAAAGTGCATGAAAATGGCCAATTTACTCACTCTGAGTTCTCAAAAAGGGTTTCTTCACCCCGGGAAGTTAATTAAATACCATTTGGAGGCATTTAATGTTCGAGCAAAAACGGCTGATTTTCGACAAAAGAGATAACACCCCCCCATTACGTCATGCTTCAGAAATGTTGAAAATGGTCCGTTTTCAAATGTTTTATTTTTGAACGTCAGTTCACATTTGTAGGTGGATCATCAGTGTTAGAGCTAAAATTAGCATGTTTAAAGTGATTTTCATGCTTCCAGGGGCTCGGGAAGTTAATTAAATACCATTTGGAGGCATTTAATGTTCGAGCAAAAACGGCTGATTTTCGACAAAAGAGATAACACCCCCCATTACGTCATGCTTCAGAAATGTGGAAAATGGTCCGTTTTCAAATGTTTTATTTTTGAACGTCAGTTCACATTTGTAGGTGGATCATCAGTGTTAGAGCTAAAATTAGCATGTTTAAAGTGATTTTCATGCTTCCAGGGGCTCGGGAAGTTAATTAAATACCATTTGGAGGCATTTAATGTTCGAGCAAAAACGGCTGATTTTCGACAAAAGAGATAACACCCCCCCATTACGTCATGCTTCAAAAATGTGGAAAATGGTCAGTTTTCAAATGTTTTATTTTTGAACGTCAGTTCACATTTGTAGGTGGATCATCAGTGTTAGAGCTAAAATTAGCATGTTTAAAGTGATTTTCATGCTTCCAGGGGCTCGGGAAGTTAATTAAATACCATTTGGAGGCATTTAATGTTCGAGCAAAAACGGCTGATTTTCGACAAAAGAGATAACACCCCCCCATTACGTCATGCTTCAGAAATGTGGAAAATGGTCCGTTTTCAAATGTTTTATTTTTGAACGTCAGTTCACATTTGTAGGTGGATCATCAGTGTTAGAGCTAAAATTAGCATGTTTAAAGTGATTTTCATGCTTCCAGGGGCTCGGGAAGTTAATTAAATACCATTTGGAGGCATTTAATGTTCGAGCAAAAACGGCTGATTTTCGACAAAAGAGATAACACCCCCCCATTACGTCATGCTTCAGAAATGTGGAAAATGGTCCGTTTTCAAATGTTTTATTTTTGAACGTCAGTTCACATTTGTAGGTGGATCATCAGTGTTAGAGCTAAAATTAGCATGTTTAAAGTGATTTTCATGCTTCCAGGGGCTCGGGAAGTTAATTAAATACCATTTGGAGGCATTTAATGTTCGAGCAAAAACGGCTGATTTTCGACAAAAGAGATAACACCCCCCCCATTACGTCATGCTTCAGAAATGTGGAAAATGGTCCGTTTTCAAATGTTTTATTTTTGAACGTCAGTTCACATTTGTAGGTGGATCATCAGTGTTAGAGCTAAAATTAGCATGTTTAAAGTGATTTTCATGCTTCCAGGGGCCCAAAACACAAGATTTATGGAATGGTTAAAAGTGCATGAAAATGGCCAATTTACTCACTCTGAGTTCTCAAAAAGGGTTTCTTCACCCCGGGAAGTTAATTAAATACCATTTGGAGGCATTTAATGTTCGAGTAAAAACGGCTGATTTTCGACAAAAGAGCTAACACCCCCCCATTACGTCATGCTTCAGAAATGTGGAAAATGGTCCGTTTTCAAATGTTTTATTTTTGAACGTCAGTTCACATTTGTAGGTGGATCATCAGTGTTAGAGCTAAAATTAGCATGTTTAAAGTGATTTTCATGCTTCCAGGGGCTCGGGAAGTTAATTAAATACCATTTGGAGGCATTTAATGTTCGAGCAAAAACGGCTGATTTTCGACAAAAGAGATAACACCCCCCCATTACGTCATGCTTCAGAAATGTGGAAAATGGTCCGTTTTCAAATGTTTTATTTTTGAACGTCAGTTCACATTTGTAGGTGGATCATCAGTGTTAGAGCTAAAATTAGCATGTTTAAAGTGATTTTCATGCTTCCAGGGGCCCAAAACACAAGATTTATGGAATGGTTAAAAGTGCATGAAAATGGCCAATTTACTCACTCTGGGTTCTCAAAAAGGGTTTCTTCACCCCGGGAAGTTAATTAAATACCATTTGGAGGCATTTAATGTTCGAGCAAAAACGGCTGATTTTCGACAAAAGAGATAACACCCCCCCCATTACGTCATGCTTCAGAAATGTGGAAAATGGTCCGTTTTCAAATGTTTTATTTTTGAACGTCAGTTCACATTTGTAGGTGGATCATCAGTGTTAGAGCTAAAATTAGCATGTTTAAAGTGATTTTCATGCTTCCAGGGGCTCGGGAAGTTAATTAAATACCATTTGGAGGCATTTAATGTTCAAGCAAAAACGGCTGATTTTCGACAAAAGAGATAACACCCCCCCATTACGTCATGCTTCAGAAATGTGGAAAATGGTCCGTTTTCAAATGTTTTATTTTTGAACGTCAGTTCACATTTGTAGGTGGATCATCAGTGTTAGAGCTAAAATTAGCATGTTTAAAGTGATTTTCATGCTTCCAGAGGCTCGGGAAGTTAATTAAATACCATTTGGAGGCATTTAATGTTCGAGCAAAAACGGCTGATTTTCGACAAAAGAGATAACACCCCCCCATTACGTCATGCTTCAGAAATGTGGAAAATGGTCCGTTTTCAAATGTTTTATTTTTGAACGTCAGTTCACATTTGTAGGTGGATCATCAGTGTTAGAGCTAAAATTAGCATGTTTAAAGTGATTTTCATGCTTCCAGGGGCTCGGGAAGTTAATTAACCACATCGCTGCTGCCCATTTTCCCCTCCGGTGCTGAAGAATTCAGATTTACATAGTTTCATGACGAGCTCAGCTCGTCATCAGCACAGCTCCACTGTGCCTCATGACGAGCTGAGCTCGTCATGAGCATGGAAAGGGTTAAATACCATTTGGAGGCATTTAATGTTCGAGCAAAAACGGCTGATTTTCGACAAAAGAGATAACACCCCCCCATTACGTCATGCTTCAGAAATGTGGAAAATGGTCCGTTTCCAAATGTTTTATTTTTGAACGTCAGTTCACATTTGTAGGTGGATCATCAGTGTTAGAGCTAAAATTAGCATGTTTAAAGTGATTTTCATGCTTCCAGGGGCCCAAAACACAAGATTTATGGAATGGTTAAAAGTGCATGAAAATGGCCAATTTACTCACTCTGAGTTCTCAAAAAGGGTTTCTTCACCCCGGGAAGTTAATTAAATACCATTTGGAGGCATTTAATGTTCGAGCAAAAACGGCTGATTTTCGACAAAAGAGATAACACCCCCCCATTACGTCATGCTTCAGAAATGTTGAAAATGGTCCGTTTTCAAATGTTTTATTTTTGAACGTCAGTTCACATTTGTAGGTGGATCATCAGTGTTAGAGCTAAAATTAGCATGTTTAAAGTGATTTTCATGCTTCCAGGGGCTCGGGAAGTTAATTAAATACCATTTGGAGGCATTTAATGTTCGAGCAAAAACGGCTGATTTTCGACAAAAGAGATAACACCCCCCATTACGTCATGCTTCAGAAATGTGGAAAATGGTCCGTTTTCAAATGTTTTATTTTTGAACGTCAGTTCACATTTGTAGGTGGATCATCAGTGTTAGAGCTAAAATTAGCATGTTTAAAGTGATTTTCATGCTTCCAGGGGCTCGGGAAGTTAATTAAATACCATTTGGAGGCATTTAATGTTCGAGCAAAAACGGCTGATTTTCGACAAAAGAGATAACACCCCCCCATTACGTCATGCTTCAGAAATGTGGAAAATGGTCAGTTTTCAAATGTTTTATTTTTGAACGTCAGTTCACATTTGTAGGTGGATCATCAGTGTTAGAGCTAAAATTAGCATGTTTAAAGTGATTTTCATGCTTCCAGGGGCTCGGGAAGTTAATTAAATACCATTTGGAGGCATTTAATGTTCGAGCAAAAACGGCTGATTTTCGACAAAAGAGATAACACCCCCCCATTACGTCATGCTTCAGAAATGTGGAAAATGGTCCGTTTTCAAATGTTTTATTTTTGAACGTCAGTTCACATTTGTAGGTGGATCATCAGTGTTAGAGCTAAAATTAGCATGTTTAAAGTGATTTTCATGCTTCCAGGGGCTCGGGAAGTTAATTAAATACCATTTGGAGGCATTTAATGTTCGAGCAAAAACGCCTGATTTTCGACAAAAGAGATAACACCCCCCCATTACGTCATGCTTCAGAAATGTGGAAAATGGTCCGTTTTCAAATGTTTTATTTTTGAACGTCAGTTCACATTTGTAGGTGGATCATCAGTGTTAGAGCTAAAATTAGCATGTTTAAAGTGATTTTCATGCTTCC